>NC_142362.1:23390654-23560654 GCF_059441175.1 Urocampus carinirostris | reverse complement strand
ATTGCAGAGTCACTCCATATCCATTTTTTCTCTGGACTTCAACCCACTTTAAGATTTCCTTCTCCGTTTCTGGGTACTGTTCAAGACCTCTCGAGGCATGGTGTATGAGCAACATGAATTTGACAAAACTCGGCACACTTTTACTCATGAAGTCCATGCTCATGTTTGCCCAATTGATTTTTTTGTTGCTCTATAACTCCCTCCCAATGCGCTGCCTTCCTTTGGTTACTGTTGACATATATCAAAATATGCGTGTAAAATTGATCCTCTGATTTCGGTAGTTTATTTTATAGTAACAAATAAAAGCAAATGTGTAAGGTAGGGTGAATATCTCCATAAGGAGAAATTCTGCATTCTCTCACTTTGTGTTTGAAATGGCGCTACAGTAACTGCATTTTGTTGTACTTTTTAAGTACTGTGTTTTCCGTACTTGGCCAGTAGCCCAGTGCACAAGGTTTTGCAGTATGTTAGGTTATATCATATTATCCTATCCTATCCCATCATATTATATAGAAACAGCTTCTTCCCCAGGGCCATCACCACCCTAAACAAGCGCACAAAACTGTAAAAACATATGTTGCAACTTAAACGGGTATGACAATATATTTATTGTGACTTGTGTTAGGAATTTAATTGCACTTTTTTTCATTGCACAGTTTTGTTACTATGCACTATCCCTTTTTTATTCATAAACATTGTACTATGATTGTAACTTAGGCGAGTTGCTTAGAACTACGTTGTAAATATTTTTTGTCCGATTTTTAATCCTGGCAGTGTTTTATCTTTTTCCACCAGGGAGTGCCAAGTCTAATCTAGTTACATTCAATATTTATTATGTTGTTATGAATGTCAATTCAGATATTTCAATTAAATATTACTGTATTTGAGCGATGTTTGATCAATCGATTGCTGACCCACCTCCCAACATGTTGTATGCAATGGATTTCATACCTGAGTCATAGTGGTTTTGATTTTCTGTTTCTGTCTTTCAACAAAATACTTTATATACTACACTTTTACGTACTTGTATACAGTATAATAAACCACAATGATATTGGCAGAGGTGAAGAAGTGGAAAGACTGTTAAACAGAATGCACAGCTAAATGCACTATGCAAATCATTCTTTGGCATCAAAAAAGTGTGATGATGCCTTTTAAATGCCTACAATCTCATCGCTACGAACCGGGTTCAATTCCTGTTTCAAACAATTTTTGCGATTTTAATCAGTGTCACTTCTCTACAGATCAATCATTTCTGTAATTTATACTGTAAGAGTATAAAGAGTCCAATGTTTATACACGAATATACATGGTGACTTTCGCCTGAATTTATTGTGCCATATTGTCCGTCGCGCCTTCATTAGGATTCGTATACCTTTTTCATTGCCAAATTCAAGCACTTTCTAAAGACTTTCGAAGGCATATTTCCAATTATTCCTTTTAGTTCAAAGTTTAACTTAGGTGTGAACTAAGCCATGTGCGCATCACTTTTATGGATACTTGGTTTACTTTTCTTCATTTATTGTGTGGTCTATCGAGTCAGACTGCTGAGAAACATGACAACAATTGCAAGCATCTACAAGCATTTCACCTAAAATTCAATCACTTTTCAAAGATTGAAATACAACCTTATAATGCAAGCGTGTTCAAGGATTTCAAGCAACCTTATGAATCATCTTTATAGCAGAGGAAATATTGTAAATCTACACGTCCACCCTTTTATGAACTTGGATAATTGAGGGTTGTATGTTACACCGTGGGCAAAGGAGGAACAGTTATCAATTAGAGGAAGTTCATCTAATTACTTCATAATCTGCTTTGAATAAGTAGCAGCATGCTGTATTGGAAGTTGCGTTACAAAATTTCCCCCCACACCCTGAAAAAATACTCAAAAAACTCGAAAAACCCATTAATTGATCAGTTTCCACCAAGCAATGTGTGAGTCATCATTTTTGTCAGAGACCAGCAACATTGTTGACTTATTCCTAAAAGAGCTGGGTTTTCAAAAGCCTTGTGAGAGTGTGCTGGTAATAAGACCGGAGAAGGAAGCTTGTAAGGACACTCTTCGGAAGCGTCTTTATTTGGGGAGGGGGTAGAAAAAGGCCAAAAAGCCTGCCGTTGCAAATTTGCTGCTTCATAATTAAATGTGCCTGAAAAATATGCTACCGGGAGTCGTCTGTTTTATGCAATATAAGATTCCCTTTTTTTATGGCTAAAGCGCAAACGTGTGTGTACTGGAAACAATTTTAGAGGAATAAAAATTCCCTCCTGTCTAAAAAAGTGATGGAAACATGGCAACAGACGGCACCTTGGTCCTATCACCTCTTTAACTGCTCCGTCGTGTAGATACAACCAAAGACCTTTGTGCTATTCTAACCTATTGTGTACCGCCCCTTTAAAATAGCACCCTTCCTCACAAAACACACAATTGCTTTTAACAACAGTGAAACTGTTCCATATTGTCAGTTTTTCCCAGAGGAAGCTGCACTGCTCTTGAGGCGTGCTCCTATAGCCTACAATTAATGCTATTTCAAGGCTATACCAGGCCTACTTTGAGGGTTAGATAGACGACATGTTTGAGCAGTGGGTGAGTGGTTAGCGCGTCCGCGGCACAGTTCTGAGGCCATGGGGTCAAATCCGGCTACCAGCTTTCCTGTGCGGAGTTTGCATGTTTTCCCCGTGCTTGCGCGGGTGAGTTTTGTCTATGTGAGCCCTGCGACTGGCTGGCAATTGGTTCTGGGTGTCCCACTGCCGGAAGATAGCTGGATGGCCTCCAGCACTCTTGCGACGCTACTGATGCTAAGCGGTGCAAAAAATCCATATTATATATATATATATATATATATATATATATATATATATATATATATATATATATATATATATACATAAAAGTTTTTTACAAGATAAATCTCAGATTTCTGGCATTCTTTTAGTTTTTTTTGGTCTTGAAATGTAAATGATTTATACAAACATTTTAATGAAAAATGCGCGCTTAATAAACATTGAAAGTAAAGATACGTTGCCATGACAGTGTCATTATATTAAAAGCTCTAAAATACATTAATGGACATGTTTATCATGTTGACACAGTTTTTCGGCAACTATAAAAATGTATTTATATCTACAATTATAGAACACATTTTGTAGGAGAGAATACAGTATTCTTCCAGGCAATAGGGGGCAGACTCCCCTCACCAACCGTGACATTCCGCGAAGCACAAATTGTTATCTATTCTTTTGATTATTTATTTATGGTTTTAAAAAACAAACCATAATTTACTGGCTCATGTATTTAATAATGTCCAAAAGTTCTATACTTGAATTAAAAAAAATCGGAAATGACTTATATTCTGTGAAATTACAATTTTGAAAATAGTTTTGTCGTTTTGATACATCGCTATAAGTTAAGGACATGATCCACATCTTTTTACGTTAGACTTTGCGGCCATCATGTAGCCGTTATGGAAAACTGCATTTACCTTCTGGTTCATTCCTACAGAAATCAAACAATTTTGAAAAAGCACCAGGGAGCTGTTCGGGATTGCCAAGACCCGCATGTTGCTCCTCAGCAGGTTTAGCAGGTGGAGAGGTTCAACATTGTTGGTGATAGAAAGCCTCTTCCTGTGTTTAGCCAGTCTTAATGCAAAACACAATGTACTATGAAAAGCCGCAAAGCGGTGAACTAGCTATAACCGAAGCGCAAAGTAGCAAGTTGAATCTGTAAAACATTTGTACAGTATATGCTTAGGGCCAGAAAATAATGCGTTGTAGGCCATTAACTACACTGAGCCATTGTTTTGACACTCCAGCATTCAAACATGTCTTTAATCTTTGCCCATTCTAATTACAATTTTAGAAGTAGTTTTGGTCAATATGAACAGACAAAAAAATATTTGCCACTTAGGACTATCGTAGTTGTTCACCTCATAGTCCCATCTGAAAAATCACAACGTGATTGTGTGATGAAAGTGGAGAGCATCGCCTGATTTAGCCTTAAATTCAATCGGGAGAGCCGAGACTCTGAGAATGATAAGAAGTATAGAAAATGAAAAAGAGGCGATAAGATCAATTGGAAAGCTCTTGCAAATGTCTTCCGGACAAATAGTGAATACAAATCTTGAGAAACTGATTTTCCATCTGATCCATTCCCTCATGATGTTGAAGTGTGTCTCCTCTACTTTTTCAGCTCCTTTGACCGACAAGCCGCCCAAGATCCTGTTTCCCTCGGAAAACAAGATTAACAGCATGGAACTGCAGCTAGGTAAGATTTGTTCCACTGGCATTAATATCTGTGTTGCTTTACCATGACACCCCACGGACTTCATAAATCCCTCCGCTTGAGGATACCGAGTCACAGCTGTATTTGCCCGTAAAAGATGTGTTAAGATATTTTCTTGTATTGCAAACTGCATATCGATCACTTGTCGACTTGGGAGTTGAAGTAATATCGTGTACTTCTTGGTTGCAACCAGTAGAGGCACTGTCATTCTGAATTGCTGTTCAAATAATTCCAGTTCTGCATCCCTGGGCTCGTATAGGTGCTTGAAATCCTTAAAAATGCTTGCATTTCAATGTTGTGTTTTCAAGGCTTGAAAAGTGCTTGAATTTTGGGTGAAGTGCTCGTTAACTGTTGGCAAAAATGACACCAACACTACTGTCTGTTGGATTTACTTTGCCATTGCATTTATTCCTCCATTGTGATTAACTGCAGCTGGCATTGGTTAGTAGTGCATTGTCCTATGAAGCATCATCGCCCCCTACGGTTTCTGAGCGACAGAACCGAACACTGTGCGCGGTATGGACTTATTCAAGTACAAAAAAAATGCCTAGTGTAATCTGAGTGGTAAATGACATGCTAGTGTGGCAACACTACAAATTTACATCAAAATGTGTGTGTGTGGAGGGGGGCATACAAAAAGGAGCAATGAGCTGCAGTCAAAAATGTAAACATGTTACTGTTCTTGGACCAAAATTTGAAAATCCGTTGTCACTTTAGCAACAGAGGCAATGAGAGACTATTGACGCTTAAATTGCATTACTGACTTTGTTTTTGAAATATTGTGAAGTACGTGGTACTTTTGTTTTGTTACATCCCTGCTATTTGGTTTAATTCTCTTGTTGTGTGGGCGCATTTGTTTTCATATAAATATTTATAATTTTTTTTAAATACTGATAAAAATTTGCATCGTAGTTATTTAATGAAAAAGCAAACTTTTTTATAGCCTAAAATAGTTCCACTATGCTCATCGCAACTATAAACTAACTCGAACGGGCAAGGGTTAATTTCTTAAATTATCATGACATTTCAAAGCAAAAGGTATCGGTGTCGGATCGGTATTGATCATTACTACTGTGTATTTACTAATTCACGATATTGCCCACCCCTACCTTGTACAGAGACGAAATTGAGATTCTGTGTAAAATACGAGTACGTGGCTTTAAATCAGATGTGCTCTGCAGTCCAGAATTCACATTACCCGTTTTGGGCATAGTGGGATTTACTTTCCCGATTGGTTTATTGTTAAAAAAAGTACAATGTAGAAAATCACTTCAGTGGCCGAACATAAATGAAATAGACCATAAAATGACACCCATCCTGTCCCCCATTGAATGGTGGCGATAGCTAAGAACCCCCTAGGCTATTTTGTCAACAATGGTGAGCGCATATGGCGGGCGGTTCCATAAGCTGGTTCGCCACATGGAGAGGCAGCCACTGCCAATCGCCGTTGTTTGTCTTTTTGACGTGGGGGTCGAAACACGAAGCACGAGCAGAGTGGCGTGCTGCTTGATTTCTGAGCCCATGCCGCCTTGGCACATGGCGTGCGAAGTAACAGAATACATGTAACGCAGTTCCGGAATTAAAATCCCCAAAACATTCACAATTGTATTCCGTTACAATTATAGAAAAAAAGGATGTGATTAAAACTACGGGTGGATTTGGTTAAAATAAGATTGACATAATGTATTTAAATTACATTAACATAACATAATGCACCAAATTGTGTCTATAATAATTCAATAATCACTAACACTACTCGAAAGGCAAAGAAGAGAGAGAGAGAGAGAGAGAGAGAGAGAGAGAGAGAGAGAGAGAGAGACAGGGTTTGCACAAGGCGTGCGTGTTTATCACATACCTGTCAACCTGTACGTTTTTGCCGTACAAAGTACGTTTATTATGCATTTTAAGACGTGCACGACATACGAGAAAATCTGTACAGAAAAAGGCAAATTTGTCGATTATGGGTATACACCGACTATCACGAAACGGCAAATCAATCAAGTCAAACGAGTTCAAGTTGTGTAGTGAAAGGAAGTCCGTCTCTTTTTAGAGAACCGGCTTTTTCGTCTCGACTCATTAAAAAGAGCTGGCTCTCAAACAGCTCACTTGCTTTGATGCATTATATTACGAATTATTATGTTGTATAAATAAATTAAGAAAAAAAGGACAACATTTAGTAATTGTATTTATATAATGTTTATTTGGAGCATATTTGGTAATGAAGTAATACAAAAATAATCGACGCTTATCAAGTTACATAACTGCAATCATATGGTATTCTGATATATACATATTAGATTTTTTAACAGGTAACGAGTAACTTTAATAGATTACATTTTCAAAATGTCAATCATTACGTTTGAGTTAGGGCCGGGGTTCTCTCTCGCTGACTTTTTCTTTTAAATGATCCACCCGTCATTGCTCTTTTCAATTTTTCTTTGTGTCGCTTGGTGAAAGACCCGCGCAAAGTATTCAGTCCCCCTCTGGGTTTTCTTCCGGCTCGGTCCCTGAAATCAAGTTAATTGGTCGGGCTCAGGCTGAGTCGGGCTTAATAACCGTGGATCCGGGTCGGGTTAATTTTTTAGGCCCGATCTCAGCGCTATTTCAGAGTACGCTCTAATTTCTTATGTCAGTAATTTGGGGGGTTTCGTAATTACTAGCAACTGTAACTCATTTTTTTTTCAGTCAGGCGCCTAGCATAGCTAGACATGGAGAGTTATGCTTTTTGTCTCCCACATCACGCAGCTGAGCAGGTCACTGGGGGCACAGTTAGCTGATCAAAAGTGAAAAATTGCTGCCGTTGATAAACTGACAGGCTCATCCTAGCATGTCAGCGTAGCCATACATGAACAGGTTGCACAATGTGGCCCCTCCTGCTGTTCGGATTGTTTGCACTGAGGTGCTCAGGAAACAAGTTGCTGTAAGAAACTCCATAGTCCAAGCAAAAATTGGCTTTAGAGTTGCTAACAGGGTTTGTGAGGGTGTTTGAAATTCTTGAAAATGCGTGAATTTTAATGTTGTGTTTTCAATGTGCTTGCATTTTGGGTGAATCCCTTGTAAATGCTTGAAATTATTGCCATGTTTCACAACAAGTCTGCTTTGAAATTGTGTGAACACTGCTCTATGGTGACTTCGCTTTACCATCGTATTTCTTCCTACGTGATTAACGGAAACTGGCACTAGTTTACATGGTATCGTAATTGCCCCCTACAGGTTGTGTCCAAGAGGGCAAGTGCAAGCTACACCTAAACAGGGAACTATAAAATGTGTATTAGTGCAAGAATTATGAATCAATAACGGATATTTGTTATGGGCCTTGCAAAAAATAAGGGGTGAATTGCAATGGAAAGAACTTCCTGCAACTGAAACTGTAAACTACATATCATTGTCATTTTACACAAGTCAAGTCAAGTCAAGTCAAGTCATTTTTATTTGTATAGCCCTAAATCACGAAGAGTCTCAAAGGGCTTCACAGATCACCACACTATATTACACAGACTATTTTTCAGCCGACGAGAAGAGTAGGTTATTCATATGCTATGGAGTAGAAGTGAGTTTTAAGTTTAGATTTAAACATTTCCACAACACTTTTATGGGGAGAGATTGGTCTCAAACATATTTACACAAGAATTGTTGAGATCCCAAAAAATATTCATGACCTACTCAGGATGTAAAAATGATATGCCTTTGTAAATATTGACTCATGATTGAAAATTGCATGTGTAAAATGCAGAAAAATGTGTTGATCTGCAAAATACATGATTCACACCAGTATTTTTTTCTCTAATGGTTTTGGAGAAATTGGAAAATTGCCTTTGAAAAAGCTTAAAAAGTGCTTGGATTTGGTCATATATAAAGTGTACGCACCCTAAAACCTGAAATTATATCCCTGTCTATTGTTTTTTAATGTAGTTAGACATTAGGTAACAATATTTCAAAATTAGCAGAACATTTGCTATGCAATTTGAAAAATCAATTAATTCGTTTACTATCAGCTCATTCAAAGAAAAGGCAAAAGTTTTATTATAAAACCGGGTTCAGGTTTGGCTCAGTTCCAGGCTTGAGATCTTACCTCTACTCTGAACATCCCGCTACAATCGTGAACGTCTGTTTGGAGTTTTGTTTGCAAAATATACTATGCCATCGATTCTATTTGCCATTCATTTTACTAATTGTCAATCTTAGAGGTTTATTTATGAATTGCACTCATTAAAAGCTGTCGTATTTACTTGGACATTCACTTTGACCTCATTCTAGAGATTGTCCTACCTTTTGCTTCTGTGTCTCTTGCTACATTCAAAGAGATTGGGAATTCATCATTTTTGGACTTCATACGATTAAGTAAGCATGGGAAAACCTCAGAGAAGGATTAGTTAAAGTCAGGTAAAAAATGACTCTATATCACTGACCTCAATTTGACATTATACACGAAGTGATAATAAAGAAAACCTACCAGATGAAAGTGAGTAACAGAAATATAAAGATACATTCACTTCATTGTTTTCTATGTTAATGAATACAATCAACAAATGGTGGTTTCATTTTTAAATAGGTTTAATTCTACTCTGGATGTTATTTTTAATTAGCAATTTTCGTTTTAACTTGCCATTTTCAGGTTAGCGCATGTGACATTGCATCTAACTCTAATCATTTTAATGATGTTTTTAATTGAAAATCTGCTTGTTTTTTTATACCATATACTATAATGTTTACTCTTTTAGACACAGGGCAAATCCACCTATTTTTATTTAATCAAATTGTATAATTTTGTTTTTTTGATTGTATCATGAGTTTAACGTTTTTCGGAGGCGGATAATTACTGACAAAAATATAAACCGGACAAAACTTCCAGCTGGCAAGGTACAGGAAGTCCCCGATGGATCAATGACAGAAAACAAGGGGTCGGGGAAATAAAGTACAGAAACATCAAGATGGAAAGCAATGATCTGACAGCTTCAGCTGTAGGCACAGTCATTATATAACGGGTTTTCAATAGGGACAAGGTGTGGGTCATAATCATCAGGTATGGGTATCATTCAATACAACTGGGTTCACAATGAGGATTAGGTAAGGGTAATACTTGGAAGTTATGGGAATCTTCAAATCCATCTGCCCACTGACACCCTTTGGAGGACTGTCAGTGGGCAGATTTCATTAAAAAAAATCGGAAATGACTTATATTCTGTGAAATTACAATTTTGAAAATAATTTTGCCGTTTTATTACATCGCTATAAATTAAGGACATGATCCACATCATTTTACGTTAGACTTTGCCGCCATCATGTAGCTGTCCCTACATTATCATGTAGGGACATGATAATGTAGGGACACAAATGCCCCTACATGATAATGCGCGACAATGATGTTCATATGACTATCAGGCACGTCTTTCCATCATAATAAAATAAACTGTAATCTCCGCATATCGGTACTCACACCATTGATCTTTTCTATTTAAAAAAAAAGTTCCCCAAAACGCCGATGCTGCCTAAAATGTAGTCTAGTGATTCAAGCACGTTATGCTGACAGCGCAGTCCTAAAATGTAAGGCTTACGTTTCCTCAAGGCTTTGGAGCATTGAGATTCCACTGCGAATACGTGTGTTCTTGATTGTGCGTTTTGTGTGAGAAATAGTACTAACGGTCGGCCATCGGTCAGTGCCGCTCTCTTTGGCCGCCGTCCTAGCAGCAGTTTGGTCCTAGCTTGTCCTTGTCTGTGTCTGTCCTTGGTGATTTAGCATCTCGTCCCGGCCTTGGAGACTCCGCGAGAGCGAATGCAAACAATAGTGTTGAGCAATGCGGCAGCAAAGTTCCAAAGGGAGCCTCTTAAACTCGTCCGATTGTCCCTTTGCGCTTTTTTTATGCTCCCTGGCCATCGGGAGTCAAATGATGGAAATCCTGCTGATTGAATGCCAAGGTTCCGTGATCATAATTCTGTGATTAAATTACTGTTCAATGTCAATTTATTAGTCTATTTGGCCTATGCTTTTAGATATTACAAGAGTTGTGGTCATCTCATCTCATCTCATTAGCTGCACCGCTTATCCTCAGTAGGGTCGCGGGGGTGCTGGAGCCCATCCCAGCAATCATCGGGCAGTGGGCAGGGGACACCCTGAACTGGTGGCCAGCCAATCGCAGGGCACACAGGGACAGACAACTCGCTCGCTCATTCACACCTAGGGACAATTTGGACCGGCCAATCTACCTGAAATGCATGTTTTTGGAATGTGGGAGGAAACCGCAGTGCCCGGAGGAAACCCACGCAAGCACGGGGAGAACATACAAACTCCGCACAGGAAGTCCGGTAGCTGGATTTGAACCGACACAGGAGGTTCCCAAGACCTTAGAACTGTGCCGCACACGCGCTAACCACTGCTCCGCCGTGCTGCCCGAGTTGTGGTCATTTGATTCCAAAATGTGCAAGGTATTAGGAGTCTTCTCTCCTTATGTACAAAATCAATTTACATTCATTGACCTGGCAGATACATTTTAGTTCTGGATAATCACCTGATATCTTAAAGTATTTCAGATGATTTTGTTCACCCACAGATATAAAAGAGGCTATTATATAAGTAATTTTCTTTAGCTTTGCTTTCCAGCTTTTTGCTTTTTTTTTGCTTTTCAGTGCTTTATCATTCCACAGATAAAAAATAAATAAAAGAAAAGGTTAAAAAATAAGCAACAAAAAGATAAGCAATAAAAAGATAAACATAAAAGATATTCCAACTGTTCAGGTTTCTAAGAGTCTGTCCAGGTCTTAAATCCCGCCCCTTACATGGAACTTTCGACATAAGGGGCAGGGTTTGTTTTTTCTGCTTTCCTATTGGCAGTAACGACCGGGAGTGGGCGTGGCTTCACACCTTACTTTAATCTAATTGGCTGTGACATCATTTGATGGGTTTACTTGACGTAAGCGGCCTTTCTTATTCACTATTGTCCTTGAGTGACAACATTTTTGTTTTATTCAATAAAAATATTCTTAATGCTTTAGGGGGTGTTGATCAGTAAGTATCAAGCTTCTGGGAATGATTTCAGTATGATAAATCACCACTGTCTGACAGGAATGGTGTATACTTCACAATTTAATTGAGTTTTTAACAATTTTCTAAACAAAAATAAAATAAAAATCCCACCCAAACAAACCAAAAGAACCATGGACATAATAACACCTTATCATGGGGGAGAAAGAGAGAGACATAAAAAAAACTAGTACACCTAATGGGAAGTGCGGTGTTATTCACTAAAAGGCGTTACAGATTGTGGTTGTGGATAAAGAGTTCCCAAAGTCATCCCACCACTCATTAGTCCCATTCAACATTTTCACTCTCTCCAGCAAGATATTGTGTCCATCATCAACATTTTCCAAAAGGTATGGCTGGGCTATCCGTGAGCGTCCAATGTCTCAGATTTTTCTGAGAGCATACATTGTACATTTCAATCATTTTTCCATATATTCAAAAATAGTTTAAGAACATTCACATGGATCAGGAATCAGTGTACCTTTTTCATTACTACATTTTCAACAAAAATCATCTTTGAGCAGTCCTATTCTGAAAGGTTTCGATGGTGTAAAATAATAAGTGTTGACCAAGATCTTTGTCTTCTCATTGAGTAACCCCCCTCTTTTGTGTTGCTTTGCTTCCTCTATCCAGCGATTGAGAGTGTATAGGCGGGTCCTGATTAAGATCGTGTGATCGAGCCTGTGGTAATATCAGGTGCTTAAACGTTCTTGCATAGTTCATGCATCGTTCATGCATCAATTCGTGCAATAAAATTTTATTTTGCAAGCAAAGTACCCTTGTGTGTATGGAAAGCATTGTTTAGATATTGGAGGTATAACGGATGGAAAAAAAAGTAAAAGTTCTGTGTAGCATCCTTTCACAAAAAGTCATTTTCTCAGAAATTTAATGAAAGTTTTCTTTTGATATATTATTTGCTTGTATAACTACATAAATCAATGTTCTGTAACCCTCAAAAATGAGTCAAAATGGCAAAAATTGGCTGGCATCGTCACTTCCCAATTAAGACATATCTGGCATTGAATGAGTTAATGGTAGATGGGGATAATACCCTGCTTGATATCGCCTATCTGGTCAGTCAATCCGTGCAGTTGAGAGGGACCACATCTCATTTTATTTTAATTTTGGGATTTTATTCCCTTTTTCTGCCCATAATACTGGATCCCAAGAAAGTGTAAAGGAAATGTGGATAACAGTGACAACAACAATTGAAACGATTAAGAAATAGGATAATGGTGCAAAAGTATGCCATTAGAGAGCTGCTGGAGGGTAGAGTAAATGGTTTCAAAATGTTACATTTTTTGCTTCTTACCAGGATATTAATCTTTATTAACTGCATTAACAATTATTATAATAATTATTATAATTTAGGTACACACTTTTAAAAAGTCACATCGAAAATATTAATAAAGTAGTTTAGGGGGTTACTTATATGTGATTTACTCCATACAATATTTCAAGTTGTTTTGTTTTTGCTGGTCATTCTGTTTTTTGAGAAAAAAAAAAAAAAAAAAAAAAAAAAACATAAAAGGGAATATATTTTACGATATCAAATTTAGTTGGAGGCACACGTTTAATGCCATTAATTTACTAGTCAGGCGCCTGTGAGAATGTTTCTTCTACCATAAGGCCCAATGGCTAAAATGACTTTGACATCCCTTGACAGTTTCTTGTGTTTATCGTATGCATTGGACCGTTTGGTATGATTGGGCCAATTTTTTACCGTTTTTTTGAAGAACTGTAAAGGCAGCAGCAGCAGGAGCTTAGAAAATAAAAATGGCTCCACGTGTGTCCTGACAGGGTTGCCTATACATCTTCCAGCATGCTGCAGACATTTTACTGCCATCCGCTAGATCCCTTCACCTTCCCACTTCATCTCCCGCTATGCCCAACTCCAACATCCTAGAGGGCTGGCCCCCATCGCTTGGGTGTGTTCTGCCTGCAGTAAATCTGCCACGGCACCTCCATAAAGCTGTTTGGGGCGTGACTCGACAAATATTAAGGAAGTTGGAATGGAAAAAACAAAAAATAAATACTGGCGGGAGAGATAAAGTGTGTGCAGACGAAGAGCTTCGCTGCCAAATATTTACCTGGTCTTGGACAAGCTGCTGGGAGCCTGTGGCAGAATGTTGCATGATGTTTTGTGGATTTGTTTTTCTGCTTGATTTTTATATTTATTCATTTTTCCATCACGACTGAATACCTGGACCCAACGCGCCCCTATTTATGTACAGCGCTTTGCGAAAGTATTTCCCCAACCAATAACTTTTTGACACTTTGCCATATTTCAGACCTTAGGTTTATAAATAAAAAAGTCAAATTATGTCTTGTTGTTTAAAGAAAACCACATTTATTCAGCAATTTGAATTTTGCTAACTGATAAAAAAAATCGAAAAGTAGTCATTGGAAATGTTTTGTCCGCCTTTGCGGAAATACAACCTCCTTTTGCTACCGCCACCTAACGTTTTTTTGGGTATGCCTATTCTTTCTAACAAAACAGTTCCTTTAGGTTTGAGGTCCGAACTCTGGCTTGGCCATTCTAACACATTTTCATTGTTAGGTTTAAACCATTCTATTGTTGATTTTGCTTTATGTTTAGGGTTGCTCTCCTGTTTAAAGGTAAACCTGGGGCCCACTCTCAGGTCTCTTGCAGACTCCAACAGATCTTTCTGCCACAATCACCTTGTATTTGGCTCCATCCATTGTCCCAATCTGTTCTGGAGTAAAACCACCCCAGAGCATGATGCTGCCACCACCATGTTTAACAGTGGGGATGGTGTTTTCAGGGTAGTGTGCTGTGTTACTCTTATGCCAAATGAAACCTTTTGCATTCAGTCCAAAGAGTTCAATTTTGGCCTCATCTGACAAGAGCACCTTGTTCCACCTTGCTTATTTGTGTCCCCAATAAGGATTCTTGCAAAAGCCAAATGGGCCTATCCCTACATGCAATTTCTTCCGCTTATTCATGGTTGGGTTGTGGGGGCAACAGCCTCAGCAGGGAAGCCCAGACTTCCCTTTCCCCAGTCACTTCATCCAGCTAATCAGACAGGATCAAGGCATTCCCAGGCCAACCTAGAGACATGGTGTCTTCAGCGTGTCGTCTGTCGCCCCCGGGGCCTCCTGCCGGTCGGACATGCCCGGAACCACTCTGGAGGGAGGCGTCCAGGAGGCATCCTTGTTAGATGCCCGGGCCACCTCAACAGCGGCTCTACTCTGAGACTCCCGGATGACCGAGCTTCTCACTTTTTTCCTAAAGGAAAGTTCAGCCACCCTGGAAGGGGATTACAACTTATAAGGCCTCTTCTCAAGGTTTCTATTTTCCTCACGCTGAGGTTTTGAGTTTTTCCTTGCCCGCATGTTGGTTTAAGATCAGGCGATGGTGTCATTGTAATCCTGTGCAGTCCTTTGAGACATTTTTGTGATTAAGGGCTATACAAATAAATCTGACTTGACTTGAAACCCATTGCAGCCGCTTGTGTCCGGGATTTTGTTCTTTTGACCGATAAATTGAAAGCTTTGCCTTTCGGTTCAGCCCCTTCCTCACCCTGACGGACCTTTCCATCGTAACCTCACTCGTGAACAAGACCCGAGATACTTGAACTCCATTTTGACAGTATTGCTTACACAATGCTCCGAAAGATGTGCGAATGTTGTGAATTAGTCATTTAGGTCAACATTGGATCATTCAGAAGTCATCAGGGAACTTCCAGAATTAGTTGGCTGAGCTGAGAGAACAGGGGGCCTATCTTTTTGCAACACATACTTTTTAGCTTTTTTCATTGTAAATATACAGAATTTTCACGACCATAAGACACACCGTGTTAAAAGGCACAGTCTCTAGCGCTACACAGGATGCACAGCACTATAGGGAGCGAGGGCCCTCTGCTACGGCCACTGATGTGTTGAAAAATGACAACATCACCAGCATGAAATGTCCCCCTTCGCGCATACAAACTGCAAATGCTACGTGCTTCACTGTTCTATTACATTCTACCAAAAATTAGTGCCAAAGACTTTGCTGGAGGAGGGACATTTTATGTATGGGGGAGAGGGGGCTTTTTTAGGCACGACACCACCTTACACCATTGAAAAGCATTAAAATGTGCATATTTAAAAAAAAAATAGTGTTAGCAAAACTGATTTTGGTTGTGATTATTTGTGTATTGATCACAAAGTAAAACACACGGAAAAGAACTTGTCGGACTTTGTTTTTCAGCTTCCTCCACTTGCGACCTTTCGATTCATTAATCTTCAATCCTCTCATGTCTGCTCGGTTTCCATGTTCTTCCGCGTAGCATAGAAATCAACACACCACAGCGGACGGAAACATGGAAAGCATTCAATGGAAGAAAAGTGCGGTTTTGGATTTAATTCATGATTCAGGGGAATAGTATCTTCAGCCTCTGGTTGCACAGTAACTACACCAAAATGAATGCTGAAATCGACTAGAAAGCATGTTGAATAAAATAAAAAAAAACAGACTGATAAACAGCACATGGCGGTCAAATTGTTAAGTTTTCGTTAAAACAAAAGAAAATCTCACAGATCAGATTAAAACACGGCTTATCAAAAGGATTTAAGACCTGGACAGACTCTTAAAAAACTGAACAGACGTCATGTTGAAATATCTTTTTGTTGTTTATTTTTTAACCTTTTCTTTTATTTGTTATCTGTGGAATGACAAAGCACTGAAAAGCAAAGCTTAAAAAATATACTTCACCTTCTTTCACTTATGTATATGGCCTACCTTAGAACAGAAAGCCTGGCTCTGGACCCAGTACAAATCTGAGTTTTAAATCCCTGCACTGAGACTTTTAAATAAAATACCATGCACATTTTGGATTCAAATGACCACAACTCTTGTAATATCACCACCACCACTTCCCGTCGGTGATAACCAATAATTAAAAAATAATAACGCAGGTCACATCGTTCAGCTCACGCCAAGTGGCTGTTTAAGCATGACAGGAAGTGGGCTGGACCGGATGTGGCTATTTTGCCATGACCGAAAGTGGGCGGGACTATGTGACCTACTTAATTCCTATTGGTTGTGAACACCAGAAGTGGGCGGGACTTACCACTGAAGGGGGGGAACTTTTTCGGGAGAATGTAATAAAACAGTGAACCGCAAGCTTTTTCTGCTTTACTATTGGATGCTACAAATGGGAGAGGGTGTGGCTATGTGACCGACTTAGGCTGTGACGTCATTTGATGGGTCGATTTGATGTAGCGACCCTAACTAATTCTCTGACAATACTTCTGAAAACATGTATACATTATGGCACTGAATAAGTTAAGGAGTGTAATTGACGCCATTTTTGTTCTACCACTTACAATTATTTTGCCAAGTGAAAGTCCCATGACCTAATGAAAAAGGGTCAGCGACTCATTTTGGGGTCCTGACCCTCCAGTTGAGAAATATTATATCAGGGGAAATAAAATCAACCTTGCATTCATGCGGACTATTAGTACTCACCACTACACTGCTATGCTTGCGCTCGCACGGCAGTGGTTGAAACTGTGTGATAATTGTAACTGATTGAGCACTTGACTGTCCCCCAAAGCAAACAGATGGACGCGCTGGAGCGTAAAGTCATGAATGTCCATTATTCCGCAGAGCGGGACATAATCGTGCGAACAGCGACGAACATTGCCCCGCTTACGCGTTGGCCATCTGCAGCAGCGCCACAACTCAAAAGATGGCTGATTTCCCTCACCTCGCTCCCATCTATCTTTATCATCTCCATCTTAGTAACACCCGCATCGCTGCAAAAGCGCTTTGTCGGAACGCCAGTGCCTAAGACGCACATTTTCCATTTCAATCAGGCAGCAATTAGCAGATTTGCTTGTGTAGCCAGAATGGATCCGTGCAAATCTAGGGATTGGCTTAGAGCACGGGAAGGTTAATGTTTATGTCAACCTTGGCTCTCGTTCTGCAAGGTGCAATGTGTTGACGCCCCCATCAACCAAATTTTCCAAAAGGATTGCCAAGCTGCGCTAATATCCATAATAGACATTTTAAATTACCATTTAGCTTGGATTCAACATTTGTTTTCTTTGTTCGGGTTTTACTCAGGGTTTGGACGGGTGCTTGGAATATGTGAGAATGCTTGAATTTTATTATTGTGTTTTTGACGATTGAAAAGTGCTTGAATTTTTGGTGAAGTGCTTGTAAATGCTTGGAATTCTTGCCATGTTTCTCAACAGGTTTGCTTGAAAGTCATGGTGACACTTCTCTCTGGTTGTTTCTCTTTGCCTTTGCATTCCTTCTTCCCTCGTGATCAGTAGCCTCTGGCTGTCATGATGTCTGATTAATTTCACCTGTGCCCGCTCGTTTGGCGACAGCCGCTGCTGGCTTCCTGATTGGTTCCCCGCCCTACTTAAGCCAGCCCTTTCACTCGTCTGTTGTCAGTCCAGCAGCGAACCTCTGTTTCTACAAGGCAAGCATTTTGACTCTGAGTCCCATCGATCACACCTTTTTCACTCGTTTTCCACCCGTCCGTTCCTGATTTCCCCGTTTTTCTCCGGCTACGACCTGTTTTTTAACCCCAACCTCGTTTTCATCGTCCTGGCTTACGACTCATTTTTTGATCCCGACCACGTTTTGCTCTTCGCTCCCAGCTATTTAAAACCTTCCTATTTCACTATCGACCTGTTTTTCTGTCTACGACACTACGATCTCCCGCTCCGGGAGATCCACTTCCGCATTCAAAACAGGTTCCGATTCTGTGAGCGGCTTGCTTCCCACGTCCAGCAAGCACCGGATCGCTCAATAAACTTGTGGTTAACGTTTCGCACATGGGTCCTAATTCCGTTCTGGTCATGACACTGGCATTATCCTATGACATGTCATTGCCTTCAAGAGGACAGGTGCATGTTACACCTAAACAAGGCACTATGAAGTTTTTCCCTGTGGTAAAATACAATAGGAATAACTTCCAGCAACTGAAAATGTAAGCAACATATTATCATCATATTTCCTAAACGACAGATCAGTTCTGCAAATATAGTCACAATTTACAGAAGATCTAAAAATCCTTTGTCTTGATAGATGCACAGGCAAGATTAAAACTTGAATATGTAAATTAAAAGTGTAGCTGTGGCTCTGTCGAATGAATAATTTACACTGGATTTCTTATTGTAATGGTATCAGGGATTTTGGAACACAAGCTTTAAAAGTCATTAAAAAGTACTTAAATCTGGCCATTAGAAGAGGTGTACTGTGAGATTGGAACAAACAGTGCCCCCTCTATTCATTTAACTATGCTTGCAAACACAAGAAAAGTGGGATTAATCTTCAAAATGGAACATAGCAGTTATGTTTATCTTTATTTTAACTATGACAGTAATATGCCCGTTTTTAGCACATAAACTCAAATTACGGTAAACCCTTGGTTATTACAGTTATTAGGGACTAGGACCTAAGCGAAGCGTGAAAATCCGCGAAGTAGCCTTTGTTAAAGCCCCCATGGGTCAAACTTACCTCAAGATGATGTCCTTACTGACTGAGTAAAGGACTGTAACAAAATAACAACTCTAGATCTACAAATGGAAACACAAACGACAGAATTGCAGTTAAATGAATGGTCTTTATTGTCATTATACAAAAGTTAGCAAGGCTTCTCCTTTCAGTGTAAGCAAGCGATTTAGAGAGTGGATACATGCTAGCACCTGATAATGAGACACACTTTAGAAAATCTGTCAAATTATTTTACTGATCCGGCCTGCCAGAGAACAGAAAGTCTGGATCTGGCCGCAGAGTCTGACGTCCACGGTTTAGAGAAATATTGCAACCCAATGCCGATTTGTGGTTTTCCGCCTGTTAGGAATTAAACTATTAAAAATGTATCGTTTACCAAATTGTTCAAATTAGTTGTCTGACTCCATTAACCAAACACAACAATGCATGCTCGCTTCTTTATGGAAAAATGAACAAGAGACCGGCATTTCCACACGGGGGCAGATTTAATTTCTTAAATAATAAACTAAGTAAATTCCATCGATTTAGCCGAATTAGTGTCGCTCTTCATCGAGCCTCTCTCTCTCGGAATTTCTTCCTCTGCCCACGCCTTTCTCCCAAGCTGTCGTGTCGGCTCCTCCCATGGGGCGGGCCAGGAACGCCCATGTCGGCTCCACCTCGTTGCCATGTCGTTGCCTCGATGTCTGGACCGGTCAAAACATCACCGCGCGTGTCCACGTCATCAGGGCTTTGTTCTCTAAACATCGCCCACCATCTGCGTCACAATTCTGATATCAACAGAACTAAACAAAATATTCGCTTACGGAACAGCGTGACCTGTCATTGAACTTAAGCCTTCTCTGTGGAAAATCTTCATTGCATTCAATAAATTTAACTTGTACAAAATCCTTTATAGTAAAATGTATAAAAATCCCTCACGCCCATGACGGTGGAAAATTGCCAGGTCCAAACAAATCCCTAATTCCATGTTACGTTTGCACGTAAGAGCAATGCGGAAAATGTTTGATATCTGAAACTGCTAGGAATCGGATTTCTGCACAGTGAGCTATCACTTCATCCACGGAAACCGATTCACATCACAGAGGCTCGGACGGCTTCCCGAAGAGCATCAAAGTTGCGGGGTGCCCTCGTCTGTCCGCGGCTCTTCCATAGGTCACCATCCAACCTTTTCCTGCCCCCTTTCATTCCCATGTCTAGGGTGTGACAGCTATGTTGGCCGGGCCCAGCTGTGACATGTCACCTCGCCCTGGCGGGTGGGTGAAATTGAAATTGACATTGCTCTGGAGAGTTACGCGAGGGTCGAACCACAGTCACGTCTCTGAATTGCCTCTTGTCACTTTAATGCTCTCTATCTGCCTGCGCGCACACACATTCATTGGTCTATTTTTCCCATATATCCGTTAGCACATATGAGGTTTTCCTTTTTTTTTTTGGCTCGAGATAGCAGTGCAATACTTTCATTTTGGGGAGGGTCAAACACAATATAACCTGGTATTTGCCCCGTTTAAAATAATGGCTTTAAGATAATTAATTGATATTAACTGTTCTATTGTACTACTGTTTACTGTTTTGTTGAAAAGGGAAAAAAATGTAAAAGTGGAAGGCTATACATCACATGAGTTTTAGGTGCATAAACGATTTTTTGATTTTTCCTTAGTCATTTATGTCATGAACCGGAACAGGATCAGGACCCAAATGCGTGACGTTTCTCACACAAGCCTTTTATTTTATGGGAAATGGGGAGTCATGCACGTTAGGCAGCAGTCTGGGGCGGAATGATAGGAAGCCAGAGGCCGACGAGATCGATTCCAATTGCCCGAGCAGATATCGGACAGAAGGGGGCGATACCGGACAGGAGGTGACAGACAGGATAGATATCAAAACAGGATATCGAAACTGGAAACTGAAATTAAACAGGACAAAATAAACGGGAACAATACCGGACATGAAATACCAACAGGAAACAGGACCGAGTCAAAACCCACGTCTTGCGGGGAAGAGGTTCGTTGACGGAGTGACAAAGGAAGAGTGAGAGCACTGAGCTTAGATAGACGGAAAGCCAATTTGTCAACGAGCCGCAGCTGGCGCCACACAGGCAGGGCCAATTGGGCGCCATGACAACCGAGTCATAACGTATAAATATGTTTTCAGAAGCATTGTGCGTACGTGCTCTAACATAAAAATATGTTTATTTGTTTGTGTTTGCTTTACTTAAAAAATAGATATATTCTAAAATATTTGGCGCTGCTTATCAGTAAGTATTAAGCCTCTGGGAATTATTTCCATAGGATTAATCATTGATCAGTTGTGTTTACACACATCAAGAATCCCCCACTTTTTTGTGTTGCTTTGCTTCCTTCCACTGATAAAGAGTCATCGGAAACATCAGGCACTTAAAAGTTCTCGCAAAGTTCATGCATGAGTTCAATGTTTTTTCAATAAAATGTTATTTTTGAAGCTAAGTGCCCCTGTGTTCATGGAAAACATTGTTTGGATATTAGAGTTATAAAAGATACCAAAAAAAGCACCAAATTTAAACGTCTGCTTTAGATGCATCCTTTCACAAAAAGCCACTTTTCTCCCAAGTTTTCTCGTAAACGAGTACTCTATTTTCAAGAAACTAAACAATGTTCAATTGTTGTATGGTAAAATCTAAAAACATACCTCAACCTCTCTTTTGATATGGCATGCGTCTATATAGTTAATTGGTATAATGGCGGCGCCCT
This sequence comes from Urocampus carinirostris, assembly GCF_059441175.1. NCBI lineage: Eukaryota > Metazoa > Chordata > Actinopteri > Syngnathiformes > Syngnathidae > Urocampus > Urocampus carinirostris. The sequence goes on along the minus strand of NC_142362.1, from coordinate 23,539,148 downwards.
CTGTTGGCTGCGGCTGCATCGACTCGCTACAACGGGTCAGGTGTATCGACATTTCGTTCTGTGTACATTGTTACAAAGAATGACAATACAAAGGAAATTATTATTATTATTATTATTATTATAGTTACAGAACAAAAATTTCTATAGGCTTTTAAAAAACAAAGTGGGGTGCGTTGTTTGAGGTTTTCTTAGAAAAAGTTGAAAGTGGAACATTCTATCTATTGAGTACTTTACATGTTAACAATGCCAAACTGAGTTTAAAGAGCCATTGTGCTTTTTTCTCCCTACTGCGCCTCTCTGCTTTTTTTTTTATTACTTTTATCGAGGCTGTTCAGGGAGAAATACATTAAGTAGGAGGAATGGTTGTGGAGAGTGACTTCATGCTCATCCCCCGCTGTTTTATCTTTTTTCGTTGTATTTGTTAGTGTAGCATGAAAATGGTGAAAATAAGAAATTACCTTTTTTAAGGACAGTCCAAACGTCAAACCAAACCTTAAGAAATATGAAAAAAGAAAAAAGTATTTGAGCATGTCTGAGAAATGCACGTACTTGCATGCTCATCTAGACAGAATTGACAGAGGCTACAATGATGACACAGGCCAGGAGGTGGCGGCCACTATTAAACAAGTGTAGAGAAAATTGTTTTAAATTGAAATTACATGGTTCAGAATCTAATTTGGTGGTTACAGGCGGGTTATAGACTGTTGACAGAGTACCAGGTGGTGCTCATGATTTCCAACCCGAATTATTTCCCAAACTATTATCTTTTGTCTCTGTGGTAACAAGAGGGAAACGATGTTCACAACATATTGTATTTTACTTTTGACTTAACGATTTTGCAGTTAATTGATATGGATAATGATTGATCAGTCCAAATGGAAAATATATAAAAACACAAAAACAAATGCACATGCAATGTGGTTTGATTCTAAAAAAAACTACGATTTATTTAATGTCAAGAAAAAAAATAAATTTGAAGAAAGAACAGAAGTCATTTTTGACACGAGAATCTCGCATTTCTAGTTAACAAAAGACGACCACACAGTGCTTGCCATTCCCGCGACGTGGAGAGATATCAGAAAACGATTTTACCGTATTTTCCGCACTATAGGGCGCACCGGGTTATAGGGCGCACCCCCAAAAAATAGTTTTTGGTCCTATATCTTCCATAGATAAGGTGCACCGGATTATAAGGCGCTACAATGGGAACGTCGACAAAACAGTCAGATGATTCAGTCCAACTGATTACCCCCTTAACATTCCCAAAGTTTGCAAAGAAGCAAATACGTGTCGTAGACACGTGCGGATGCGGTGTCCGTACGATGTCACTTAAATGCGTCATTTCAAATATCATTCGGAAGGTTGAAGTCTTGGGATTCAAGAAATGCCAAACATTTCTATGTTTCTATTTTCGCTCACAACTTTACTGTGCATATGACAATAAACACTTGGAATTAAGTTGAATTCACTCAACTCATCACAGCAACATCAAGATCGTTCTAAAACAAAATACCGAGAAATATAAAGCCGCATAACTCACCTAAGTTCTCACGTTCAATAATGATACGCAATCATGGTCTTCTTACAACCGTGAGTGAAGTAAATCCAGGAGAGTAGAATATTTACAAATACAGACTAATGAAACATGTTTCTTTATGGCATACTTTAGCAAGCTTGCTACGCCATTGCTAAACTCGGCCGATTGCAGGGTTTGTTTTGGCCCTCTGGACAATCCGAGGCTCCGAATGACTTCAGCCAATAGCGATCGATTTAACGGATGATTGACACATCTTTTTCGGCCAATTGCAGGGTTTGTTTTGGCCCTCTAGCCAATCCGAGGCTCCGAATAACTTCAGCCAATAGCGATCGATTTAACGGATGATTGACACATTGGTTAGCCAATGAAACGCCGGTATATAAATCCCAGCATACACCGCGGACTACTCCACATGCGGGGTAAAATCGAGTCGGCGGCTGTTGAGTAAGTTGCGAGACCTTGCGAATTTAATATTGAGCCATATATAAGGCGCACTGTGTTATAAGGCGCATGGTCAGCTTTTGAAAAAAATTAAGACTTTTAGGTGCGCCTTATAGTGCGGAAAATATGGTAGTCTGAAAAGTTGGGGTTAAATCTTTTATTTTACGAAAACTTGTGCATGTATACGCATTTGAATAGCTTGATTGCTTGGAGTTTCCCTTCATCTGGGATATGCTTGGTACCACAATTAACTGTGTTCTTATAGTACTGAGACAAATACAAACCGTGGCTCACATTCTATCTTCTGCCTCCATAGCCAAAATGAGAGTTGCATCCATTTGTATATAGTGTAACTTATTTTTTCCGTTTTGAAGAGGATGTATGAGAATCACTAAGACGGCCAAATGTAAATACCTCAGGTTTGTTGTCATTTTTTATGAATAACAGAGGGTAAAATCCAGTGACAAATTAGTATCTGAAGGTCGCTAACCTTTTTTTTTTCATTAACTTCACAAACAAATGTCACTCAAACAATACTTGGTAAAATTGATCCTGAAACCTTTTCTGCTAAATACATTTATTATCAAAGTCCTCTCTGTTGAAAGAAAAACGAGGCAGGCTGTTGTAGTAATCAGATCCCAGAAATGATGTTTGATACTCAATAATCTTGTAGGTGATAATATGATATCTATAGAAATGCCAGAATAACGATTCTTGCAAACTCTGATTCATCAAAGCTCTGACGACAATTCGACAAGCATTCTTAATCGGCGATGCAATAAAACACATGGCCTGACAGCAAGAAATATACCACATGAACAACCAGAGTAACTGAATAGTGCTAAATATAACCTGCTTTCATGTGACAGACTTGAGGCCATATTCAGTCGAAATAACAATATGTACTGGCTTAATCCTTTATCTTCGTTTTGTGCAATATTGTCATGGATGCCATGGCGCCCAACTGGCCCCGCCCGTGTGGCACCAGCTGCGGCTCATTAACAGATTGGCTTTCCATCTTTTTAAGCTCTCTCTTACTTTGTCAGTCCGTCAACGAACGTGGGTTTCGACTCTGTCCTGTTACCGTTGGTATTTCCTGTATTTTTTGCTCCTGTTTACTTTGTGCTGTTTAATTTGGGTTTCCAGTTTTGTTTCCGTCTATTTTTGTCCTGTTTATTATTTTCTCTAGTTTTCGTTCCCGTCTGGTTTCTCCTGTTTATTTTCGATATCCAGATTCATTATAAATCCTGTCTGTCCCGTCCTGTCCGGTATGGACACCATCCGTCCGATATCAACTCGGGCAATTGGAACCGATCTCGTCAGTTTCTGGCTTCCTGTCTTTCTACGCCAGACCGCTGCCTTACATGCATGACTCCCCATTTCCCGTAAAATAAAAGGCACGCGTACTGGTCCTGATCCTGTTCTGGTTCCTGACAAATATACCCCCATCCCTGAGGATTTTCCTTTGTAACTAGTACTGTTAAAGATTTATTTGATTGTTCCAAATATCCAACATCCAATACGACTATTCTTAAAATGTAAAAGTAGTCAGTGCTGCTTGGGTTTTAACAGCAGGTTTTGTACTCAAATTGCCACTAATAGAAAAAAGCAGCACATAAAGTGCACTGTTTGAACGGTTTGTGTTTTTCTCGGGCATGAATAATTTTGGGAAACCAAAATTAAAAAATAAAGAAGAATGAAGTTTAAATGAGAGTGTAAGGAAGCAGAACTGACAAGTGTGTTCTGCGTTTTCAATGTTCTGCTGGGTGAGACTGATAAGCAGTTACTGGCACTGTGGTTTGCGTACACTTTGTTGTCGCTGACTTTTTCAATGCTTGGCCTCATTTTGGATGTGTGTGCAATTTTTCCTATAGTGGCACTGGATGGGACCTCAGAGGATACAGATGAATGTTGGTTTAATCATGAAAAAACTAGCAATGTGTTTTAATTAGATGCAAATGCACTGCTGTTTTGTGTGGTCATCAAAGAGATTATCTGCTGAGAGGGTAGGATGAAAAAAAAGCCCAAATGCAGTGCAAAATTGAAACGGCAGCTCTTTGTATCTTTGCCGTGGTTAGTATTGTGACTTAATCTGCCTTTACACCACCTATAAAAGACAATATGTTTCATTTAGACTGACATACACCTATAGACGGGTAGAGTCTTGTCAGTTTCACACTTAGTAGTCTGACTTTATGGACGGGTAATCTGGCTGCGAAATTGTTGAAAAAAATTGTGCAGAGGTCTCCCGGCAAAAAAGCGCCTGGGGATGGTTTTGTTATTTGGTATTGCCTAACATAAACGATGTGTTTAGCGAAAGTATTGCCCCATCCATTGAAATGATCTGCATTTCTATAGCGCTTTTCAAGTCAATGACTTCCCAAAGCGCTTTACAATGTCCTCCACATTTCCCAATAGCGATCTTGTATTGCAGCCATGTAAGACGCTAACCTGCTTATTGGGGGTATTAGGGGTTCAGTGTCTTACCCAAGGACACTTTGACATGTAACACGGACGAGCCGGGATTCGAACTGGGATCCCTTGATCCCAAGACGAGCGCTCTACCTCCTGAGCTACTGCCGCCAAATAACTTTTTTGTCATATGGCAACATTACAGGCTTTAAATTTCAAGCTAAAACAATGAAAAACACAAATTCCAACAATCAACAACACGTGAGAAACAATCAAAAAGTGGAACCTATTTATTCCAACATTTTATATTAAATTTACAACAAAAAACTGAAAGGTAGGTGTAAAAAAGTATTGGCCTTGTGTTCTCTCAGCCAAAAAGGTTCTTTACATGGTATTCCTTCAGAAAGGACTTTTTTCTTTCCACTCTCCCATAAAGAGCAGATTTATTCAGGGTACGACTAAAAGTTGTCTTATACACAAATTGTCCACCTCAGCTGTGTATGCCTGCAGGTTATTCAATGTGATAATGGATCACTCGGTTACCTTTTTGACTAATTGTCTCCTTGTTGAGGCCAGGTAGATTTGCGGCTATTTTAGGCTTCCTCCATTTTGATATTATCACTCGCAGCTGTGTGAATGATGTGACAGTAGTCATTAAAGTCGACATTGGATCCCCCAGAAGTCATTAGTGACCTTGTGTAGTCAGTTGGCTGAGCTGTGAGAACAGCGGGCTAATATTTTTGCAACACTTACTTCTCAGTTTTTTTGTCGTAAATATTGTTGTTCCACTTCAAGATTGTGTTTTACGTGTTGTTGATTCTTAGAAGATATTTTGAGTTTTTAGCTTTATGTTTAAAGCCTAAATGGTGGCAATATGAAAAAATATTCCAGGGGGTTCAATGCTTTGTCTATGCACTGTATATGGGACTAAGAGGCTCAATATTTTCCTAACATTCCGATTACCTATGCAACACTACTATGTACAATGGCTTTAAAGGTCGTGTTCCAGATGTACACCCTCTTTGGTGTTATCACTCAAGTAGCTGGCAAACCCCCCTCCCAGTGCTTTAGCTGCTCGGTGACCCGTGGTGTGAAGCGCGGTAACTAGTGTGTCAGCAGAACAAAGCGAAATGTTTAAGCATGCGAGCGGTCGTCATTTTTCACCCAGTCTCGGTGACGACGCAGGACAATGCTGAAGCGTAACAAATGAAGCGAGAGTGAGACGGCGCAGGGAACTGATGGGAAAAGGAACAAGTTAGAGGAGAGAGGGGGAACGGAGTTGAGGGTTGATGCTACTTTTCAAAAAAATGTGAGACAGACACACAACACCTCTGCGAGTCACAAGTGCAAGTGTCTGAAATAACGTCTGCATCTTTTACGTCGAGCGGACAACTTACAAAACGTCTCCACCCGGGTGGCGGACAATTTTTTCAAGAAAAAAACCCGAAAGATTTCTTTTCAAATCAAACGTTTGTTTTCTTCCGATTTCGAAATCTTAATTCGGTTTGGAAATTTCGAAATTTCGGTTCGTTTGGCAATTTGGATACTCAGCAGCCTATCAGAAGCCTGCATAGAATAGAGAGAGTTGTCTGCCCTATATATATAATATATATATATATATATATATATATATATATATATATATATATATATATATATATATATAAAGTGTGGCACCTCGCTACTTCGCGCTTCGACACTCGCGGATTCAGAGCTTCGCAGGTTATAAAATAATAATAATAAGATAAAATAATGAAAAAAAAAAAATAATAATAATAATATATATGTTTTTTTTAAGCATTTTTGAAGTGGCGTCGCTACTTTGTGGTTCCACGTTCGCGGGTTCAGAGCTTCGCAGGTCTAAAAAATAATAATAATAGAATAAAATAATTAAAAAAAAAAGATTTTTTGTTTCTTTTTTTCTTTTAAGGTGCGCTGCTACTTTGCGGATTTTCACTTATCGTGGGTGGTTTTGGTCCCCATTAACCGCGATAACCGAGGTCCCACTATATATATATATATATATATATATATATATATATATATATATATATATATATATATATATATTTATATTTACATACACAGTCGGCTTTTTCCTTTCCTGCACACATCTATGCATTTGAATTAAAAATGTACAAAATGTTCTTCTGCGGAGCCTGCGCCCAGGCCCGCCTGGACTGTTGACCCATGGGTCTTTCACAAAATTCAATGGAAAACACTAGACACGAGTTTTGCGATCACTCGATATTTGCCGAGCAGGAAAATGCCCTTCATTCACAAAAGCCTGTTTGTTCCCCAAGGCAGCCGGCTGTCGCTAGAGTGTCAGACACTGTCTTTTAGTGGTTGTCGTTTTACAGGCCCCGTCCACCATGCTTGCTTCTAATAGACCTTATCAGGGCCATTGAGCCGATTCAGCGCTCTGAATCGGTGGCAGACGCTGTCACTGCAAAAGACCAGTCTGACTGGCTGCTCACTCTACCGTCCAATTAATGTCGTCGTTGGTCTTACCATTGAAAAAAAGATGAGGCTCGGAAAAGGATGTGCAAATTGAAAGTTTGGTGACAACTTTCCACAAGACAGAACAAAGGCAAAGGGCTTTTTTACCCCAAACACATCTTGCCTGGAATGATTGTTGTATTATTAAAATCCATCAACAGTTCAGTCACAGAATTGTTAGTGTATCGTTTCACATACTTGAGAGTTGTGTTGGGAGTGTTCCTGAAAACTGTTATCCGTTAGTTACTCTCTCCTCATTCAAAAAACATCTTAGTTACTCCTCAATATTACTGACACGAAAAGTAGAGTGTTGCTCTGAAAGTAACTAACTAGTTTCAAATTACCGTATAAGAAACCGGCCCATTAAAACTGCTTTCAAATAGCCACGAAAGAACTTAAAGAAAATCTGAACACCAGCTTGTGGAAGCAGTCAATCCTTCATATCCCTAATCTTGTGCAATCTTGAGATCTTGCAAACAAACACCTGACCGAGACACTCCATTTCTATTTTGTCTTTGTGCTTCACACCACCCTTAAATCTCGTTCTCCATCTGTAGTATCCAACACATTTTATTTTATTCTCCAGGGATGGTGTATTGCAAAAAATAATTTCATGTGTTTAAAAAACAAAGTTCAGCACACTTTTACTGTAAATTCTTTGCTCATGTTTGCCTCATTGATTTCCCGTTGGTCGGTTGTCTTCACGTGCTCCCTACAATTCGCTACTAGTGACACACAACCAAATGCATGGATGGAAGTTGTATTGTTGTAAATATTACTTAGATGCAAGTGTATATGGTAGGGAGAATATCTCCAAAAGGATATTTTCAGCGTCCTAGTGTTCTGTGTTTGAGAAAGCGTCGCCACAACTGTATTCTGTAGTACTTTTTAGGTAAATACAGACATGCCCACCGTTTAAGGAATGTTGTTAGTGAAGTGAAGGTTGTATGTTACAAGCCCAATGATTAAATGAGTATTCATCAATTAGGGGACACTGCAAATCCCGATCTGCCCTAAATATGTAGTGGAGTAATGCACCATGTAGTAATGACCAAAAAGATATTCATGATGCGTTAGGGTACTCAATATCAAGAAAAAGTATTTGTGTTTCCTTTGTAACAGCGGTTGAGAGCAGCCATGGATGCAGAAGTACGACCTAATTTGATTCAAATAACTTTAAAATGCAGCTAGCGCAATGTCAAATCCAATTCCTCACAGTTACAGGTTACAATCCAACGTTTATGGATTCGTAAACAATGTAGGATGTGGTCTATTACTTTGTGCGTTAGATTTTTAGCTTTACACTCTTTGTAATATTCTTTTTGATATACAGTCATTGTTCTGCCAAAAGCAGCCAGTCTATCCAATAGTCCTGAGGTTACCCATCAAAAGAGACTTGGTTTTTTCGGGGGCAACAATTAACTCATAACTTTAAACTTTGTTCGACACCCTAAATGGTTTGGCCCAACGCCTGCGTCTTTGGAAAACAATTTTAAAATTATTTGTATCAATTTTAGTTAATATTACAATGGACCAAACCAGTAGGTCAAATATTCCTGACTTTTGGTTTTGTAATTGTGATTTACTGCATTATTCTGGGAAAATGGGATACAATTATTGTAACAGTTGACAAAGCATTTAGACTAATAATTATGAACGTGGTTTACTATGATTACAATGATGGAGCTTGTGAAGGTTGAATTTCCACTGAGTACCTCGGGGTATCATCCTCCAACTAGTTTCCTGTTAGGAATTGATTGTTGACATACCTGTAGTTACTGTGTATGTGCATTAGGTCACAACTGAGTTTTTGTTTGTGGTCTGTTACCCTTTGTTTGCTTCTTCTGTCGCAGTTTATTTCATGTAGTGCTTCACAAATGGGTTTTATGCTGCTTACTCAAGTTCAGTCCTCATTGACTCGTTTAGAATCACTATTTATTGGGGGGTTTGTGTACAAAATCTTTATAAGGTGTTCACAGCTGCGCCTTTATTGAATGAATAGTTTGAATAGTTGAGCTTTATGTAGTTTCCAGAAAATCCAAATCCTTTTCAGTCCCCCGAATGTAATCAGACTGCGATTGAGCTCAAATCCAGGATGAGGTATAGCTGTAACTTATATCGAGTGGAATCTGCAGTTAGTTTACAGTTAACGCATGTTTAATCCAGCTTTTACTAATGGGATGGTGATAGCAAAACCCTGCTCAGTGTTTTAAAACCACAACTACTACTCGATGCAGAATTGAATAGGAGAGAAAAGTTGAACTAAGATTGTGGAAAAGAGCAATTAGCATGCCCCAGATGCCTCTTGAGCTTGTTGCCAGACTGTAAGCCATTCCTTAAGTGAGCAGCAGTGGACAGTAACATAAGCTTGATATGTTTGCTGTTCGGGCTACGAGCCATTTCCCCAATGAGTCCACCAGACCTGACTTGTCCTATTAGCCAGAGGTTACTTACTTAGATGATATCTGTCAACATTTATATTCATTCTTGTCAGTCAAGCGCTATGTAGACACATACAGTGTCTGCATTGTGTGGGTTTGTTTGTGTGTTATTAATAACACTGCTATTATCTAGTTTGCTCAGGGCACTCTTGTTGAACCAGTCACTGGTAAGGGTTTTATGCACGTGTGATGTCTTTAAAGAGAAGTGATTTAGGTAATGGTAACTTTCACCTAATCTGCATTAGATGCTGGAGCACACTGACAGATAATCAAACGAAAAGTGCACCTCTCTGTTCCTTACCTTTTTTTTTTTTTTTTTTAAGTACGAGAAATAGGAGGAAGAGGAAGCAATCATGTATCCTGCCTGAAATTCCCCATGCCACAAAGAACTAGCTCCTCCTAGCATAAGAGAATATCTTCCCTTCCCAGATAGCAACCACAAGCCCCAAAAACATGGTGCAGTAAAATTACATTAATGGGAGCGGATCGGAGAAGTTAGAATAAATGATGAGAATGGGGCTGTGGGGTGGTGTTGGCACTGCAACGACACATATGAAGATGGAAGTAAGCAGGGGAGAGACAGCTTTGCCATTCACTTTGAAGCGTGTTCCACTTCTGCATGCCTTTACGTAACCGACCGAAGAAGGAAAATAAGCGCCAAAATAACAAGGCAAGGTGCAGAAGGGGGAACATTTTTAAAAAGAGGAGAGTCAGAATTCCCAAACTCAGGCTTTGTGATGCTCTTGACAATCAAGTGACAGTGTTTGATCGACAGAGCTTGACGCTGAGCCACATTGAGCTTTGGTGTTGAGTAATGTATCATGCACATAAAAAAAAAGAGCAGGATCATGGAGCGGGGTGGAGAGAGATGCTAGAACGGCATGTTTTCAGAGAGAGCTGCTGGACAGAAAAAGATGAAGAGGCAGAGAAACAGAAAAAGCGTAAGGATAAACAGATGAGAGAAGAGGATCGTTCCCAGAGGGCTTCCTACAGTTGGCTTCCTACAGTTGGCTCTCCATCGGTTTCTCCTATCTTCGTTACATAAGCTCTGAAGGCTTGGCTCAGCTGAAGCCCTCTGCCCTGTACTTCGTCATCCTGGTTAATGGAAAACAATATAATAGATAAAAGACTTAGCTGACAGAGGATGAACACCATTGAAGAAAAATTAGAAGGATGCAGATTTATCGAGAGCTTTTTTTAAATAGGAGACACAGTTGTCTGTCATTTTAAAATGACACTGGTACCAAAACCCTTTCAGATGATTGATTAGCAAGATATTTACATTTCATATCTCATAAAACACTCCCTTGAACCAATAGTCTAATTGTACCCAATTGCACTCTTTTTTATGTGTGTTTTTTTATGTAAAGACATAATGAGAATCATTGGTATTCTGCCAACCCAGTTTGAGACGGCCAATTTTAAAATGTACAATGAAAAAAAGAAGCAGAGTTGGACATGTGAAAAAAAAATGATTTGAGTTTCTATCTTAAATATGATCTTTGTCCGATTGGGCCGAAGAAAGACTTCCAAAGGATGTACTGTGCCAGTGGTGCGGATTGGATGGACTTAAGTTCCTACTTAAAAGGGTTTTCGTCTGATACTCCCTCTTACATTATAAAAAAAGCCTTTGATTTACTAAATGTTCACTGTTATAATTGGAGACCTAGAACGGGTGACATTTCTTTAGATAAACACCACCCCAGACATGACCCAGAAAAGCAAAACGGTTCTTTGAAGAGTTATTCTTTCTTTGAAAAAATATTAAAATACTGTATTTTATTTGGTTCATGGTTTTGCAGTTCTCGTGGAACCAGGTTTTCAATTTAATTCAAACAAACTGATTAGTTTGTTTCACTAGTGAATGGTTAATTAAACTTGTTTTTCAACCGATTTTTTTTAAAGAGCTAGCATTGTTATAATAATTTGAATAGCTACAGTATGTCACAACATGGCTCAAAAAATCCAGAAAATTAGACGAGGACTGTAAATTCCTCATATTCTTATTATGTTGGATTTTATTGGCGCGATTTGGAAAAATTGGAAGGAATAAAAATGACACCAATGCTCTTCCATCTTTAATGGTAAAAATGCTCAAGAGAATCCCGGAGCTAGAAGTAGAAACATGCCAATGTGTTCCTATCTTTAATTGGATGACAAGCAAATACCAAACAGGAGACTTGTTTGAATTAAATAGTATTGAATAAATTGTCATTGTAACATGTAATATGCACAACTGAATGCAAAAGTATCATCCTGAAGGTGCAAGATAATTTACAATAAGATAACATACCACCGTGCAAAATAATAAAATAAGGGTAATTGTATATAGGTTGTACTCACCAGGTTCTATTTTTTTTGTTTGTTTGTTGAACCCAACAAAGGACACTAGAACTGTTCTGGCTCTACCTGACACAATCATACTCTAATCCAGGGGTGTCAAACTCATTTTAGCTTAGCTGAAAGGCTGGAGGCCCACAATTAAATTACAAAAATGCTTCCTGGGTTTTAAGATTTGATTTAATTAATAATTACCTGAATAAAAGAAAGTGCATGCTGTGTACATCCTCCACGAAGGCAAAAACAAAACAAAAAAAAAGTCGAGAGAGTAGCCTGACCGGCCCGACTTAATGATTGAAATTACAAACTCGAACCCAGTCCAAATTCTGGGCCCGGGCCAGGCCGAAGATCTTACCTGAAATTCAAGACAACTGTCCCCCTACTAGAACTGCAGGTCTACCCGTCAGCCTTTGCAAACATCCATTTGTGCTGTGAAACACCAGGAGAAGTAGAAACACTCTCAAGATCATGGTTAAATACATGACAAACACCTTCAGAGCAAAAGGCGGCCGCTGTTCGGTTTGCTGTTGTCAGCAAAAGGTTTGATTAGGAAACAGGAGGTGGCAGACAAATGAAATGTGTCTCAAATGTTGTATTTCCTGGGGCTGCGTCATTCGGCAGCGGGAAGAGGCGGAAGCGAGCCGACTAAATCCACAGTTGCTGCGCTGAAGCGTGCAATTGTTTTTACCAATGCCCTCATTTCACTTCGCTGTTGATTTTCTTATGACAATCAATCCTCCTAATGCCACCGTCACACAGCACCTCAGGTTGCCACGGAGATTGTAGATATGCACCAAACTGCTGCCTTAGGGAGGGCGCGCTCGTACAGGCATTTCTCAATGGTTCGTCTTTAATTGCCATTTGCAGTACACATCCTGAGCGCGGTCGGTAATTCGAGAGGCACAGCATGGGGTAAATAGCGTTGACTGGTTTACAAGTGTGTTAATGGACTCGCTATGGTTGTCTTCCCCCATCCAGCCTCTCGGGTCTGCTCGTTACACATCCATATTCCACGAGACGAGGTCAAAACGTGAAATAAGGCACAGTAATAGCACCATTAAAGTGGGCTTGAGTGTAGTTTTTTTTCTATAAATAGATAAATCCACAAGGTCAAATCCAAGCAACTGGCATTTTTATTTTACTGAAAAATGCTTGCTCTGGTAATACAAAACTGCCTTTCTCAGACTCGAGAGAGTCATTTAAAAAAGGACAGATGCTTTTAATCAACCTTTGTTGTCTGCCATGGCTTGCCGAGCTTGGATGCTGCACAAAATAACGCTTTAAAGATATTCAAATATATTCTTATGGTCAGGGCATTAACTATGTCACTGACAGCACATTAACATACCTGTCAATCTTCAAGACTCCATGGCTTTACAAACTGGGTTTATTTCATAACTAAATACAACTTAATATCACACCATAATTTATTTCAAATGTGTTTATTTATCCACATAGTTGGACATTACTAATTATGATACAGTTCAACATTTGATATTTTACACTTTTATAATATTCTTGTCATCAAGTCATGTTTATTTGTATAGCCGTTAATCACATGGAATCTCAAAGGGCTGCAAAGACCACAGATCTTTGGAAAACACAGACCATTATTACACCATCCACTGATATAAAAACTACATGAGGGCAAGGGAAAAACGCAAAAAAAAATGAAGAAACCTTGAGAAGGGACATTACAGTAATCAAGACGGGAGGTAACAAATGCATAAAATATAATCTTCGCATCAGACTGAAACAGAATAGGGCGAATTTTAGCAATGTTGCGAAGATGGAAAAAAGCTGTTCTAGTAATATTGGAGTCAAATATGACACAATTTGTTTACATTTGTCAGTGTTCAGAGCAATTTTGGAGAACAAGTCACGGCATTTGGATGGACCAATAACTAACATGTTGGTCTTTTCAGAGTTAAGGTGCAAGAAGTTGAGTGGCATCCATTCTTTTATCTCAGTGAGGCAGGCCTCCAAATATCTTGTTTAATGTGGCAGATTCCTCCATCGAAGATATAGTTGAGTGTCATCTGCGTAGCAATGGAAACTGATATTATACTTGCGAATAATGTCACGTAATGGAAGCATGAAAATTCTGAAAAGAAGGGGGCCAAGTACAAAACCCTGCAGAACACCACAGGTAACACTAAAGGACTCAGATGTAATTTCACTATATTTGACACAGCACGTCCTATCTGAGAGGTAGGATCTGAACCACCGGCTCCTGAGAGACCAATCCATTTTTCCAACCCGTCTAGTAAGATATTACGGTCCACAGTGTCAAAGGCAGCATTAAGGTCCAGCAGCAGCAAAAGTGATGAAGCGCCGCAGTCCAGTAGAATTCTATTTTTCTATAGACATCCTGAGTAAATTGTGTAAACAAGTGTTAAAAAAATCATTAGCATTTTTATTTTTGGAAACAAAACTTAAATATGAATTAATGATGCTTGTAATTTAAATGTTCAATTATGGAATATCGAAAAATTACTGTAAAACAATACAATCATTGAATTTAGCATGTTCTAAACATTTTGTCGAGATGTTCAGTTTGAAAATAAAAATCTATATATTTTAAAGACACAAATAAACACCAGGCAGTGCATCAATGATTTTTGCCCAGAATTTAAATGAGTTCTCATAGAAAGAGGAAATTGTGCAGTGATATGACTGGATTTTGTTGAAGTTCCATTTTCATCTGATAGCATAATTTCCCTGTGTGATCCATTCACTCACATATGATGGTTTAGATGAGGGGCTGGGGAGGGGTGGCAGACAGAGACCATGGTTCATCTTCTCCCAGACTCTAATTTACCAAGCGCAAAGCCGGTGCCCACAATTTCCTGTTGCTATTTAGACCCTCTCTGCAATTTCTCCTCCCCACTTATCTCCTTCCTCTGGTAACTACCGTCTTAGCCAGGCATCTTAACTACCAGTTTTATGTCCTTGAATAACCACTTTCTGTGGTACTAATGACCCTTTTCTGAAAATTCTGTTACCATGGATACACAGCTGGGGTGCACAATAGAGAAAAACCTCCACAGATTCACTATATCAAGGAGAAATGACGACCGATGCAGTCGCATACTGTATACATTGCCGTAACGGTGGGTTCTGATGACAGCCCATCCATTTCCACCAAGTTTTTAAAGAAAGAACCTCAATCTATTTTTAATTTCATCCGACATACGATTGACAGGTAGCTGAGGTCAACCATTTCGGGATCCAATGAATCTGAGGCAAAGTCCTATTCATTTTTTATGATGTCAAGACGGCTGAAGTAAATGGGAAGCACCCAATTCATTTTTAATTATTCCCTTGACATAAAAGAAAAACGTGGCTGGGGTCAAACTACATGCCTCTTGCAACTGTCCAACCTGTCAAATTTTTCAACCATCACCAAATCTTTATTATTGTCAAATAAAACATTTGATGACAGTTCACCCGAAATCTTTTTATCATAACGTGACTGATGATTCATCTGCTATAACATGCCCATGCTGTGACATTACTTCTGCAATGTGGTATGCATTAATTTGCATTTGCACTTTTTCATTTTTCCATTTTGGAATCTTAATTATTAGTAGCTTGGTTGATTATCCCTTTGAGAAATCTTGTCACGTTATCATCGGATGTTGAGAAATCTCGTAGACTTGTAGACTGTATGTTTTTGTTTTGTTTTTGTATAAATGGGTGGATACGAGTCTCAGGCAACTTTCCTCTTAAAATTAGTCCCATGAAGCAATGTAGTGACTATCTGTGGCCATTTGATGGCAATGGTGGTCCCTTTCCATATGAAGGATGTTATATTCCAGCCAAGAAGAAGTGTAGTGATTGAAGGCACCGTCTCCGGTAGGTGAGAACACGAGGAAAAGTAAACATGGGAAAAAAAAGAAGTGTTCTTCTTTCAAGTGGCTCATGCTTGAGCGAAACCAGTGCTTCTCAATTATTTTCTGTCAGGCCCTCTAGGAAGAGGAAAACCTCTGTCTGTACTAAACGATGTCTGCACTAATGGCTACATTGAGCAGGTTTTGTAATATGTACACGGCTTTTCGAAACGCAACTTGAGGCAGGAGACAGCATCTCTCAGCGCCTGTGCCAAATCCGCGCGATTGTTCGGCATGTCGAAAAAAGGCCCCCAAAAAAATAAAATAAATAAAAGGCAGCTTATCAGCGTGACTGGAGTGTAATGGATTTAAGTGATTGTTTTTTATTTTTGGCACCATGCTCTCCGCTGCCAACGTTTTTAGACAAAGTATGCACAGCGATCTTTCCCTTGTCCGTAGTCACCCTTTGTCACATGTCCTCATCTTGGCTTCTACGAAGAGCTTTATCCCCATTTCTGTCCGCTTGTCTTCTCCTCCCTGCTGTATATTGTTTGCATGGTGTAACTTGAGGGTCTGCTGAACTCCGTGTCAACACTTACCACTCTGCTATGCTCACTGTAAACAAAACCTCTGCACCACGAGCACTCACTCTCCCAAAAAGGGGTGCTACTGCCTCCAATGCAGTGGAGGTGCAGTTGCATGCTATTCTTGGACATAATAAATCCCCGGGGTCACACCCGCCTCCTGAGAAAGGCTCCATTATTTTAAAAACACAGAGCAAAGCCTTTGTCACAGGGCTTATGACACTGTGATTGAAAGACAGACACAGGCATCCTTCATACAGTCCCGCCACTACCACTTCTCGATACACGTGGTGAAAGTTTGCAGAAGATTTCAGATTATTCGGCTTCATCTGATGAGGAATCGAGTCACAAATTCAGCGAGCCATTTTTGTTGGCTGAATGAATCCCTTCCGATTCACCCATTTACTGATATGATCATCTGATAGTAGCAGAGATTTATCCCAGCAAGTTTTTGGAAATCACTAAGGTAAATTAATGTCTATCATTTTACTCAGTGTTTCTGTAAATTCCACGATCTTGATTGTACTATTTCACTAAATTGATATTAACTGTCACACTTCTTGAAATGTGCAATGTCTGCGCCAAGTACTAACATAACATTTGCATACAGATAGCACCTTTGCGATCCAATGTAGTGCAGAGTTTTAAAAAAAAATGTTCACAATACCTGGCTGCAGTAATAAAAAAAATAAAAACATATTGGCGGTAATATTCATCTGTAACTTACAAGGAGACCGAGAAGCAACAAACCAACAACTTTTGTTGTGACAGTCTTTTTTTTTTGTTTTGTTTTTTCAGAACATGCATCATTGTACAAAAAGCTCGTTTTCTCCTTATTTTGTAAGAGGTTGTTGATGTATGTCAAGACGTTTTCAAATGATGACTCCAAAAAAAGAATTAGGTGGGGCCATCCTTTTTTCTAATGAAAGAGCAAAACCTAATCTATCAAATGGTACCCAACATGTCTATGTGGTTTTAAGAAAACATATCGTAGTCGCCATTGAAAAATATCGAAAATGTCAGAAATATTTTGGGATTTTATCTTTTCAGAAAATGCTTGGTAGTTAAACAGTCCATGTATTACGAATTATATGAGGATTTTCCCCAGTACAATATACTACCAATAGAACAAGTTTAGACCACAAAAATAATAATTTGTAACATTTAATCCCATTTGGGGGAGAGCAAAGTCCTGACCAACAAAATGATCTGATGAGGGATGGGTGCCGCCAGGCTCTACTTGCTCAAGACATGCCACAGGAAGTAGTGACATGACAACACAGGAAAGTAAGGGATCCTTGAACCGTCATCACACGAATATAGTGAAGTTGCATTGAAAGTCCTGTTAAGGTATTAGATTAAGCATACAAAAAGTTGCACCAGATAATAAGGCACACCCCCAAAACATAGCATTTTATCATACATTTTTCACACAAGCGCATGAAATTGATCACCGACATATCACCGTATAATAGTGCAATTATTGATTAGTCAATAAGTGTCGCTGTTTAATGTTGCAAAACTTTGTTTGCAACAGGAATCAAACCTAGGTTGCCACAGTGAGGGCGGTGACACTTTCTACTAAACCACTAGTGATACAGATGACATACAAAAAAGCATTAGTACTTATCTTAATATCACCCCATTCTTACAGTTCCAGAAACACATTTGCATAGTGCATTTTATTGATCTGTGGTTGATCTGATCGGTTATACAGTCTCTTCACTTCTTCGCCTGTGCATTAATAACATTGCAATTTAGGATTTATACATTTGTAAAAAAGCGTGAACCGTAAATTCCGGACTATAAGCCGCTACTTTTTTTCCCAAACTTTCAACCCTGCGGCTTATTCGGTGATGCGGCCAATTTATGTAATTTTTCTAATGGCCGCCAGCGGCGCTCGAGTACAAAAGGTAAGATTTAGACTGCAACTTCTTAGCTTGTGCACTAATTAAATTAGCGTGGACATATCCTCATCATGCAAATTGCAAAAAGAAAGGCACATGACGCAACTTTTAAGCTTAACGCAATCGAGCAGTCCGATAAAGGAGGAAACAGAGCTACCGCTCATGAATTTTACTTTGCGAGCGTGATGCTAGTGTGTTAAGGGATAAGGGAGCGTGGGATGATGTCTAGATGACAAAGTCTCTTTCCCATACTGGAGGAAGATGACTTTGATGATGTCAGTTATTAGGAGGAAGATAAGGACGGTTTACTACAAGTAAGGTATATTTTTTCAAAAGAGCTGTCCACTGTGGTGCAAACATGTTGCAAGTAGCGTTTCGCTACCCTTCACAGGCACGGTTTGGGATGAAAGTTATAATATTATTATTAAAGCTTTGAAAACTCTCTCGGTGTACCGTCTTTCTTTGTAAATATGTGTAACCATGTATAATATGTATTTACAACTGTATATTTTTGTAATGTATTTATTTTAGAAACTTATTCTGATATGTTTTGTACGAGCAAATGAGAAAGAAGGGGCGGGGCAAACGCGGGCTGACGGGAGGTGGAGTAAAGGTGAGACGTGTTTGTGGACGCGGCCGACAATAGTGGATATATATTTTTCCCACCCTTACCTTTGGAAATATACACTTTTTTTCCTTGGATAACTTTCAACGGGCACCCAGACTCTGCAGGTCTGCATTAAATCTTAAGTACCGGTATCGTTTTCCGTTCATTCTGCCGGCTGTGTTTGGACTGTATCGGGTATGGGTTAATTTCTTGTTTCTCTTCATTTCGAATAAATCTTTCAAGCCGTATTCGTTAGACTCACGGTTCTACAGTCTAATCTGGGTTGAGCTTGATTAATAAAGTTCCAAATGATTTGAGGGACTTATGATTTTTGCAATCCGGAGATAGAATAAGAGCTTGCTCTATCCACTCCACGCATCAGCCCGGTATTGCAGTACCTCCGGGAACGGTGCATTCGCAATGATCGCAGCAAGGCTTTAGGGCTAGGACCTTAGTTTGGCCTTTTGGCTGAGAGTAAGTGTCCCGGCTCCTAGGCTTTGTAGCGTATTATGAACTGACCGATAACGGATAATGGATAATGAATAATGAAGATAGAACAATAACCCTTAAAAACCCCAATTTCGTGTCTGTATTGCGTTTTTTCAATGTGGGCGCATGCGGCTAATTTACAGGTGCGGCTTGTGTATGTACAAAATCGGTTTTCCTCCCGAAATGTGGTGGGTGCGGCTTATAATCAGGTGCGCTCTATAGTCCGGAATTTACGGTATAGTATTTTGGTGAAAGACTTTCTCGTTTCTGATTCTGTCTTTTGCAATGTTATTGAAGATGTGGAGAGATTGTTTAAAGACGGGGTGCATTATTTGAGGGTGTCCTTAAAAAGTTAGAAGTAGAATATTTTGTCATTAAACATGTCAACAATGCCCAACTGAGTTAAAAAAAAAGTCTTTAATTTTGTTCCCACTGCCCCAATGTGCCTGTATCTTACTTTTATCACTGCTGTTCCGGGAGGAAGCAGGAGAAGGCAGATGGAGGAGGAGGGGTGGGCAGTGATTTCATGCTCGTCCCTGCGTGTTTTTTTTTGACAGTGTAACATAAAAATAGGAAAAGTAAGAAAACATCTTTTTCAATTACAGTCCAAACGTGAGTAAAAATGGTGTGATAATAAGATCAGTTCTAATGCCATTTTGTATGTCATCTGTACCACAAGTGGTCTAGTGGTAAATTGTCAAATTGCTCACCGTCACGACCCAGGTTTGAATCCTATTGGATACAATGTATTGCGATTTGGTTCAACGCTTTGTTAGCATAGCTTAAACACTTGTGTGGTAATGCACACTTATAAACACTATGTGCATTTTCAATCTTACCCACAGCACTTTCAAATGTCTGTCTGATTTGGGATTTTTCATGCCTTATAATCCGGAAAATACGGTCATTATTTTTCTTCATCGTAAATCCAATTAGAACATTATGAATGAAGCAATTAGGTGTCGACCGAATATATCGTATTCCGCTTAGGAATGCCACTGTGCATGTCATTAGGGCACTATACTGTAAATCTTCAGCAGCCCTGGAAGTGTGACCTAGCCTATGTTTCATCGTCTACTCCATTCCAAGTGTCTTCGAAGCTACAAAATGAGTGAGAGGCAGTCGAGGACGATGAAGAGTAGAAACATTGCTTCATAAATTGCAGTCGGAGCAAAAAAGGGGAACCTGCCATTGGGATGAATTGACTGCATCGAGACTGAGAATAAGTGGCTTCCATGTGAATGTGTGTGTATGTGGAGAGGGTGGGAAGGAAGTAGCTATAGTATGAGTGATCAGGGGACTAATATGATCCAGAGAGCCGTGTATTGCTCAAATACAAATGGTTTCCAAAAAGCTATAAACAAAATACATTCTAAACAACTCTTCGCTGGATTAATATCGTTGAAATCAATGAAGAGAATCGCAGTCACATACAGTATATATATTTTTTCAAACACTTTTATATAACATAGCTACAATTGTTTCATATTTCAGTATTAATTACCATCTATCCATTATCTGCACCGTTTATCCTCAATAGGGTCACGGGGGTGCTGGAGCCCACCCCAGCCTTCTTTGGCCAGTGGGCAGAGGACACCCTGAACACACAGGAACAGACAACTCACTCGCTCATTATCACCTAGAGAATTTAGATCGGCCAATTAACCTGACATGCATGTTTTTAGAATGTGGGAGGAAACCGGAGTGCCCGGAGTCAACCTACACAGGCACGGGGAGAACATGAAAACTCCACACAGGAAGGTTCGATCTTATGACCTCAGAACTCAGCCGGCATGCTGCCTCAGTATTAATATGTTTCAAACTATAAAGGGACAGTGTGCGTTATTTAAAGCCCCTAGGTGGTAAGAAAAAAAACTTTATTTGAATAAACACAAATTATATTTAAATGGGAAGCAAAAATCCCTTAAAACCTGTTTTTTTTTTCTTTACTTGCTTTTGCACATAATTTTGAATATAAAAATATTTTGTTTACCCAAAAAAGTAAAAAAAAATGTAGAACGTAGTAAAACAAATTGTTCTTTGCTTTTTAAGTATTTTTGTTATTCTTCCTTGTTTCTATTTTCCTTTTTCATTGTCACCTATTTTTCTTTATTTTATTCATTTTCCACCTTTTCTTCCCTTTTTATCTTGTCTTGTTTGCCCTTTCCTTTCTTCCTCTTTCTTTCCTTTTTTTTCCTTTTTTTTACAGATTTTCTTTCCTTTTAACCATTTTTCCTTTTCTTTTTTCTCCTTTTTTCTTTAAATTTTTTATTTCCCTCTTGTCGGGAAAAGCTTTGCAAAACGAAAATAATGTCACTATAAGTCTCCTTATTTTGTATTCTCGCTTGTGCTTTTCAGCACTTGCTTTTCTGGTTGCACAATACCATACACATATAGCGGTCAAATATTTTACACTGTACCTATAAAATTTCATGACTTTAAATTGTGTTTGTTTTTTTTTAATGACTGGCAGCAGTAATCTAGTGAAACACTGGGTTGTTTTACAGTATTCTGTACCTCATCTCCCATCTCTCATTAGCTGCACCGCTTATCATCAGTAGGGTCGCAGGGGTGCATGAGCCCATCCCAGCAATCATCGGGCAGTGGGCAGGGGACACCCTGAACTGGTTGCCAGCCAATCGCAGGGCACACAGGGACAGACAATTTGCTCGCTTTCACACCTAGACACAATTTGGACCGCCTAATTCACCTAACATGCATGTTTTTGGAATGTGGGAGGAAACCAGAGTGCCCGGAGGAACCCACGCAAGCACGGGGAGAACATACAATCTCCGCACAGGAAGTCCGGTAGCTGGATTTGAACCCACACAGGAGTTTCCCAAGACCTTAGAACTGTGCCGCACACGCGCTAACCACTGCGCCGCCATGCTGTATTCTGTACCTGTTTATATTATTATTACTTTATATTGCTATCCAGTTAAATCCTATATTTCTTATTTATGTTTACTGCTTTTTACTCCCCCAAACTACAGGACACCGACATTAATCCATCCTGAGGGGCCGGTCACACAGACATTTGCGGCTGAATCACGGCTAAAATTTTGCGTTTTTTTTTTTGCCCGTGGTTGCCCGGGATGGAAAATGCGCAAAATTGGCCAACCCGCTGTTGATCTGTGGTATGGCCGGAAAAAAGACGCCGGCGACTGTTCCGCTTCCTCTCATCGCGTCATTTGCGCATCATTTCCGTGTTTAGACCACGTGTATAAAAACTGCCGAGCCGGTGTTGTGCCCAAATCCGAGTCCTACGCAACACCCACACCGCCCCACCCCCCCGCGTGACTTTTTCATCCACGTTTTAACAAACGCATTTTGTAGAATACGATCGTACTTTATTGTTTAAATAAACGCGTTATTTAGACTAGGATCTCCCAATTGTTATAATTAGCTCGATTTATAGTTTTAATAAGCGTTTTATATAGAATACGATCGCTTTCGTTGGAAGCGCAGCAGAATGCGCGTTCACGCGAGGGGGGGAGGATTTTATATACGGTGTGCATTACCGTTCGATTACGTTCACAACAAAAACAAAGACGGAATGGTTTAAGTTGTATTACATTTCCAACAAATGCAAGACGAAGTGGTTTTGGTTATATATTCGCCATCACATTCCCTAAAAGTGAGATTAAACGAGGTAAATGTGGTTGTAATAGCGAGGGGAAGCTAATCTCGGAAACGGACTGTAGAAAAACAGTCCCGTGAAGATCAAGATTTCAAGCTATGGCATCAGTTTTATTTTATTATCTTGATAAGGACTGTCAATAAATAAAAATGGATTGAGACGATGTCACTACGCTGACTGGGGGGCGGGGGTGAGGTTTAAGGGTTGTTGGTCTATCTTCTTTATTCATTATTCATTATCGATCAGATCATAATACGCTACAAAGCTTAGGAGCCGAAATTCTTACTCTCAGCCAAAAGGCCAAATTAAGGTCCTAGCAATTAAGCGTTGCTGCGATCATTGCGAATGCACCGAAAGATGTATTCGAAATGAAGAGAAACTATGCTGACGGGGATCCATGTTCACCCTTTGACGTCACGAGCACAACTGACGTGTGTTTGGCATTCGCGCTGTTTATACGCGGAGAAAGGCGTTTGAGTGTCACACGCTTAACACGCTAATTTCACGTAATAACACCGCGATACAGGCGCAGAACATGCTATTACCATGCTCCACCCACGATTACCCGCTGAAATTTCCCGTCCTACCCATGTGTAACCACGCCCTGGCCGCGGCCAGAGCACGTCGTTCCGCGTCATTTCCGCGTCATTTCCTCGTGTTGACCACGTGTGCGGCACGCGGTTTAAACACGTGCTCAAACTTTTGAGCTGCTCAAAAGTTTTGAACGCGGCCAACCACGTGAAAATTTGCGACCGCGAGTAAAGCACAGCTCTATCTCGTCTATATGGCGATCTCTAAACGTCCAACAGCGCCCAACGGCATCTGCTTTACGGCCAGAAACTTCTGGCCGTGGATCAGCCTCAATACGCTCGTGAAAGGCTGCGTACCCGCGCTCTGAAGAATTGAGCAGGGCAAAATTTTTTTGCGCTGCCACCCGCGCGCGAATTTCCAAACTCGTGTCAAGCACCGCTGTATCTTGTCTGAATGGCGAACTCAATGCGTCCAATAGCGTCCGCCTCAAAGGCAGAAATTTCTGGCCGTGATTCAGCCGCAAATGTCTGTGTGACCGGCCCCTGAGGTGGGAAATTGAATTCAATTGCTCTCTGGCAGGTGATAGAAACGCATGGCAATTAGATAATTATAGAAGGTTCCAAACCCTGATACCCGACCTAAAAACCTTAAACATATATTCATAGGAAATTACGGATCACAGATCTCTTAACCGTCGTGCAACTTTTGACAGTTCTCCCCACTGTTGACAATGTAGAACGTATGTATGTATGACGAATTAATATTGTAAATAAATACATAAAAATATAGGAAACACTTTAATTTTATTAAACTTGGTGTGACCTGACTTGGTACAGTGCAGTTAGTGGGTGGATGCTGAAGGGAGGCAAGGCGGCAGGTATAGATTAGGCTTTTAGGCGAGTGTATACGGTAATTGAAGTCATTTTGGCTTTACTGGTCTTTTTTTTTGCTATATTTGCAAATGTTTTCCTTTTCGGGTCGCAGCTTGTCATGAGGATGAAATTGTGGGTTTTCATGTACGACAATTTGAGAACCAGTGGTATAGAATAAAAATTGTTCAGTGAAATAATCAAGCTTTACCTTTTTTGTCATAAAAATTACATCAAATCATTACAAATACACAGGAAGATTATTGTTTGTATCCTTTGAAGTCTCCGAGGTGTTAAACATGTCCATGGATTTTGAAAACATAGATTAAGCCACTGTTGATAAATGTGACCTTCAACGCAAGAGTGGTTTCTTAGGCTATGAATGATATAAAGCCAAAGTCAGCTGCGAATTGGGCAAACTATGAAAGCATAAACTGGATTGATTTCCGGGAGCGAGAAAGTCTGAAGGCAAATGAGAATACATAAGTGCATCACCTCCATAGCGCGTGTCCACGGGCGTGACCGAGCTCGTAAGGCCTCCGTTGACATTCTGCTCAGTAGAACAGAACCACAAGTCATCCGTCACTTTTGGTTCTTTCCGACAGTTCTCTCAATTTCTCGCTTGCCACCGTTTTCCTAACAAAAACGTATATCAAATGGAACATTTCATTTTAAAACAATCGTGGCAAATATATGGACTTGACCTGCGTTTTTGTTTGAGTTTCACAGCAGTTCTATGAAATTAAACCGGTTTACCTGGCTGACTTTCTTCAACCCCTTGGATCCTTGTCGCTGGGGAGTCATTCTTTTAATGGAGCTCATGCAATGTTAATATGTATTCTCGGACTTTATGTTTGCACTAAAGGTTCACTTGTTGGACAGTTAGGCAATAAAAATACAAATAAAAAGGAAGTGCTTCCCTTGCATGCGCAGGTGCTTGGAAACTCTGCATTCACATTGGGTTGTTTGAGCACACACGAGTGTACTCTTTCTATGATAGAATAATAGTATTTCCTCTCGGGCTTAACTTTTCCATTACTCAGATCCCCTCGCTTTTCAGGTAGCTTGGCTCCACGTGTGAATTGATAGCATGCACACGCACACACACACACAAAGCACACACGGAAACTGAGTCAAGAATCATTGCCGTTTGATGAGTTCTCCATCTCCCCGTTTTCTTCCCACACATTCCCCTAAATAGCCACATCCACCCAGGGTTCTTCTAAGAGTTTGATGCGAATCTCCGCCGACTTTTTCATCAGCCGAGTGCGGATTCACGGCCGCTTGATGTAGCTGCCCCCTCTGAGCCTGTCGCCTTCCCCGGTTCCGAGGGTGAGCCGGACACTAGGCGATAAAAGCTTGCGGCTATCTCGTTTCTGCTGTCATTCTTCTGTCCTCTAGCTGGAGCTCATCAACTCCAGGCATAGCTCCCCCCTCTGGCCCTATTCACTCACCCTGTGAAAAGCCACACTGGCTTTGTGAGTATTTGAGCTCAAGTAGATTGTGGCCCATACTTGCGCGGAGTGTCCTAGATTTAATGCTGGTCTAGTTCAGTGTTTTTCAACCAGTGTCCTGGGGCACAATACTGTGCTGTGAGTCATTGTCTATGTGCTGCAGGAAATTGCCTAATTATTTTTCTTTGTGCAAAAAAAAAACAGGTGCCTTCTTACAGTCAACAGCAGGGGAGGTAACATTCATGAATATCAGTAGGTGGCAGCAAATAGCTATTTGTTTCTTTTTATACACTAATTATCTGCACATCTATTTGATGACATTGCCTCCAATTTTACTGCGAAAAAATAACAAAATTTCATAAAATAAAAAAAGTATTTTGTTTGCTCATTTGAAATATTATTTTACTGAAAACGTAGTAAAAATGCAGATAATTTAAGCTCATTTTAAGTATTATATATGTTTTTTTAAATAAAGCAAAAATGCAGTAAAACTTGAAAAACAGGTTAAAAATATACTTTAATCCTAAATTATAGGGACACTGTGTAATGTTTGACTACTGGATCTTGTATTGTGTAGTGAAAGAGGAAATTAATACTACAAGATTACAAACTACAGAAATTCAAAATGACCAAAAGGCACCGTTTGCTCTCTTTTTGCCCATCATTTCACACGTTTTTTGTTTTTTGAGTGGGGCGTTAGCAGCAAGAACTTAATTTATGTAAAATAATTCACAATGTCCCTTTAAGGCAAAGTCACTAACCAAAATGAACAACACAAACTAATCGCTGAGCCAATGTGACCACAAATGACAAGAAAATTTGATACTGTCAATTTAGGCAACATGATCGTCAAAAGTTAAAAAAAACGTGAAACCAGTGCCAATAATTATTTTTAAACACTTTCAACAGATATTATTTTTCAAGATTTTTGAATGAAAAGAAAGTGTTGCCTAGCCCAATAAAGGTCCAGAAATTCAAGAACCACCATCCCACCCTAATTACAAGCTGTGACCCACATTAAGAAAAAGAATCCAATTCTCAAATGCATTGAATGTGAGCATTGTGAATGTAAATGTAAATGTTATATATTTATATAGCAATTTTCAAGTCAACGAAGACCTCCCAAAGCGCTGTGCTTCACACTTTCTCTTTTACACGCACTAACTAACCGATAGCAGCGTCAGGCATGCAAGGTAAACTACCTGCTTAACAAGGGCATTAGGGAATCACAGTCTTGCCCAAGGGACAAATTGACAAATAACTCGGAGGAGCCAGGAATCGAACCTGTGATCTCTTTATGCCAAGACGAGCGCTTTTACCTCCTGAGCTAGTTTGAACCAGAAATAGTCAAATATATTCACATAAAGACCCGCTAAACCAAAATGACTTCAGTAATACTATTTCTATTGATGCTTACTTAGCTGTCTTTCAAATGAAATCCAAAGTGTTTTGTTCTTGGCTTTATTTTCAGGATAATAAACTCTATATCTTATATATTATCCGCTGCATCTGTGTTTGGCCATACTCTACATGTGTTAACAAACTATCTGTCTTTCATCTGTCCATGATTTTAAATGGCAGGTGTCACCTTACAACTGATGGGTATTATCGTCATCTATTGGTAAGGATTTTAATTAAAAATAATAATACTAATTATCTGTTCAATAGGTAGTACAGTATATTTAATAACTATAAACCAGGGGTGTCCAGACTTTTCATAAAGCGGGCGGGATTTGGTAAACTGAAAATGTGTGAGGGACGACTACTCAGCCTGGCATACTTTGAACAGTTTTTGATAAATTCACCTCCGTGAAAGGTTTGCAGTGCTTGCCCATCAGCGTCACGACCTCTTAACTCGCCTTTGTAGTATTTTCATTTGACTGTTTTGCAAGAGCGCTGCTGTACCGTTAAAACAGCTTAATAGTCAGGATGTTAGGTCTGGCAGTGCCTGTTGATAATATATTTTTTGGAAAACAGACACAATCTCTAAGTTAATTAGGCAGTTGTTTAAGGTATTGGTGAAAAAATGCTCCTATTTCCACTTGTCCTGGAAGCGACGGTCCTCACAGTCAACTTTCCATTTTTTATTTTTTTTATACAAATTGATT
Source organism: Urocampus carinirostris (assembly GCF_059441175.1). NCBI lineage: Eukaryota > Metazoa > Chordata > Actinopteri > Syngnathiformes > Syngnathidae > Urocampus > Urocampus carinirostris. The sequence continues at coordinate 23,511,456 of NC_142362.1, read as the reverse complement.
TTATACTGGAGTCAACATCACTGGAGGGCCACATACTATTTATTGAATAACAAAGGCCACGGGTCACTTAAAATCTGATAACGGGCTGTACCTGACCACAGACCAGACTTTGGACATGGCCGCCATACACTGTTCAAGTCTCATAGTAACAGTTATTCCACGGTACGATGATGAAAGGATTATTGATATATTGGTAAGCAATATAAAACACAAGAAAGTACAACAATTTTTATTGAAAACATATTTACGGTTAGCACTAAAGTAGGAATATAAACAGGAAATATACTTTTGTAGCAAGGTTTTTGAATTTTAGAATTGTTATCCACTACTAATACAGTGATCGAAAGATATACATTTTATTCAACTAGCAACCAAGTGGTTTACATTTTTAGATTAATCTCATTTTTATTATTTTTTGTTTCTTTTTTCAATAAGCCCAATTATTTTGTCGATGTATCATAAATCAAGGTGACGTCAAGACCTGTATTGGTAGCCTCGAGCATAGACCACTACCATTAGCTATGCTTGCCACGTTAACATTAAACACAGTCATTTATCTCTGTCATATGTATGATAAGCATATGGTTAGCAGGATTTTCTTGAAGTGTAATCGTTCTGTATTTAGAAGCGATCCAAAGCCCAATTGGTTGCAAGTACAGAGACACCTCGCTACTGCCCAATTCCGTTATCCCTGATTCACTGCTTTGTGGATTTTCATTGGGCATTGTGTTCTGCATTATGTTTGGCTAAGAAGAGGAAGATGCTTTCTATCGCCAACAAAGTTCAACCTCTCCACCCACTCAACCTGCTCAGGAGCCACATGCGGGTCTTGGGCGGTTTTTAGTGACTCCCTGGCGCTTTTTCAAAAATGTTTGATTTCTGTAGGACAGAACTGTAAGGTAAATGCAGTTTTCCATTACGGCCGCATAAAGGCGGCAAAGTATGTGAATTAAAGTGAATCGGGTCCTTTTTTTCAAGGTTCGCGATGGGTTCTGTCCCTATTTAATTGCAATACCTGAGGGATCACTGTATTGTATGTTATATCGTATATCGTGTAGACCCTTCTATCTACCGAGAGAGCTAACTGTGGTCATTGGGCTTGCTGTTTACGTTCCACCGGATGCTAACGTTCCACCGGATACTAACGTTAGCATGGCACTAAACCTCCTGCCCGCTGCTATCAATAAACAGCAGCTTGCACACCCCGACGGAGCTTTTATCGTCGCCAGCGACTTTAATCGGGCATGTTTAAGGACTGTACTTCCCAAATCCATTCAATTCGTGGACTGAGCAATTAGGGAAAAAAACTCTGGACCGTGTGTACAGTAAGATCAAACATCTAGTTGGATCTGCCCATCTCTGTCTGTCCCTCACCCCCTCATACACCCCCCCTACGGAGGAAAGCAAAGCCTATACAACAAGGACAGTATAAACATCTTCTTTGTTCCTTTATCTCTTTGTTTTCCTTATCCTCACTGTAAAATGTGGTACCGGAGTGCCACGTCCAATTCCGTTGTCACAATATATCCCATGTAGTAACAATGACAATAAAGGTATATTCTATTCTATTCTATATTGTGCACAAATAAAAATCATTGGTGACACAACTTTACATCATAGTACAAGTTTTAACAGAAAATCTGTGTATTGTACAGGCTTTCGTTACAATACATAAACTTCAAATGTAATATAAAAAAAAGAAAACTCAAAACAATTTTAAATTGAAACTATAGGCAAATAAAAACATCTTTTCAAGATGGTTATCTAGATAAATAATTCATCTTACATAATATTTGGGATATTTGATACCACCTTTTTCAGACTTGATACGGATAAGCAACTCTAGAAATGTCACTGATACTGATAACGGATACAGATACCACTAGTCACACATACATACAATAACAAGTTGCCTTCCCTCTGCGAAACAGTCGGATTATAGTTTTACAGAAAAACCTTAAAATGCAATAATTCTAGTTTTTCCGCAAATAATATTATGATGCTAATTTTGGATGTGAAAAAAGACTAAAACTGTTGTAGTGGAATAGCGGGATACTTTTTTTTATGTAGCATGACTTTCAAATGCATGTCTGTCAATTATTGTTTGTGACCATGAGTGGACCGCCAAGTATTTGCTCAATAAAAAAATTAACAACGACAGACGAGTTAAAGTGGCCATATATCAGCTTAAAATATCGATACTTAGCAGAAGTGTATTAAGAATTGATTGAGCGAAAAAGCAATTTATTGCCGTATCAAGTCACACTCCGAGTTCTAGGTGTACAGGAAATGAATGAATTGAAATGGCAGCCACAAAATACATACAAGACTTAACTGTTCATTTGTAAGAACTTTTGACAACTCATTTTTTACTAGAGTTGGACATATTTGTGGAAACCAAGCTCGTCTTGAGCTTAGATTTTTGCAGTTCCTGGAATCACCTTTGTGAAGAAAAACTAATTGATCGAATTCCAGTTACAATTTTTTTCAAAAGCAAGCGGACCAAGGTTACATTTGGGATCCTCAATTTGAAAAACTCTTGAGAAAAGGAGATATGTTTGCAAAAAAATTGAGTGAGGCACTGGGACTTTGGAATTAGGTGCCAATATTCTTTATAGTCCTATCACTAGAAAGTGTTTTAATATAAAGGGGTATTCATCCATTTATCCATTGACTGCACTCCTTATCCTCAGGTGGGTCACGGGGGTGCTGGAGCACCCAGCCGCATGGTGCGGAGGATCAGGGTTCAAGTCCAGCTGCAGCAGCCTTCCTGTGTGGAGTTTGCATGTTCTCCCTGTGCATGCATGGGTTTCCTCCAGGCTCTTCGGTTTCCTTCTCATAAACATGCATGTCAGTTTAATTGGCTGGTCCAAATTGTCCCTAGGTGTAGATGAGAGAGTGAGTTATCTGTCCCTGTGTGCCCTGCGACTGACTGCCGGTTCAGGGTGTCCCCTGCCCACTGCCTGGAGATGGCTGGTATGGGCTCCGGCACCCCCGCGACCCTACTGAGGATAAGCGGTGCAGATAATGGGGCATTTTCAGTATTGGTAAGCAATTGCTGTAAAAAAAAAATCACGAAATCAGAAAAATCTATCGTTAGTAGAGGAAACTTTAAACAAAAAGGAAAGGATAAAGGGTGTGAACAGTGAACAGTATTTCAAGTAAAACTATGTAGTGTGCTATATACTGTAAGCCACATACAGCGCGCATCCTAATGGTTCCGGTTTTCTCTTGAATTATGTGATTGTCTTGGCGGGAGAGCGATTGTACAGCTTGGTAGAAAAGTGCAGAATGGTAATGATATCCTACAGCACAAGTTCCAGTCGCGCAGCGATAATCATTTCTACAGGATTAAGTCCTGACCCACATCAGCCGAGCATATTAGCATTCTGAGAGAGTACTGCGGCAAGATTCCACGCAGGCGGAGTGCCGCAGTTCTCAACGAAAGATGAGCAAAAATGCAATAAGTGACAGGGTGAAGATGCAGCTTAAGGGAACGAGGAGAGCGCTATTTATTTGGGAATCGTCTTATCTTTGCTTCAATGTTAATGTGTTTTTTAAAATCAATGTATTTTTTCTTTTAATTCATTTTACATACAAAGGTAAATCCTTTCTCATTTGCATCTCAAATGTGATAGTGACCATATTTTAATATGATTTTAAAGGTAAGCACAAGCTACCAACATTTCTTTGATGTTTTATGCTTTAATCATGCATATTTTATAGAGGCATTTAAAACCACACATTTTTCAGACAGATATCTGAATCATCGAGACCGCCATCAGATATAAAACCTATTCAGACATATTCCCTTCCCTCTTCAAAAAATGACAGATATTTTAGAAATACCTTTAAATGGTGACATCACAAAGCAGCGGACCATGTGACTGATTTTGGCAATGTGTCACTGGTTTGGGGAACACGGCGGGTTATTTGTATTTACCGTATCAGGCGCTCAAAATCAACATCATTCCCAGTATAACCCAGTAAAGGAATTGGTTTCACAGAGACTGTTTCAAAAACAAAATAAAAATAAAAAAATATGGATGCAAGGGGGCACACAAATGACCCTGAGACCTGAAATCCAACAGGGGTGAGAGGCCCTGACCGGGACAAAGCTGGACTTGGCTGTGACAAGATGAGATTTGGCTGTGGTATACATGGGCATGACTTGCTTTGGATTTAGGAGGGTTTGGATAAGGGCAGAGCAAATTGTTTGAGGGCCAGGGTTTAGAAAAGGAAAGAAGCAGTGATCAGGGAGCCACAAAAGGCTGGAACCAGAACATGAAAATGAGAAAAGGCCTTGGGCCTGCACGTCAGGGGGCTGAAGCTGGGGACCTAGAGTCACAATGATACTGGACTTGTGGCCTTGAATGGATGAGAATTAACTTGAATGTGGCGGGATTTGACTAGACAACAGAGGAACAGGTCAGTTGTCAATGGGTGCGTCTAGCTAGGTCCAGTGGGCACACATTATTCTCTCAAGCAGGTGGACAAAATTAGGATTAGTGTGCGGCAAATTGGAAGAAGAGACAGATGGCGGACTTAAAAAAAGTTGGTTTTATGAACAGAACTAAGGAGCGGGGCACCAACACGATAAAACAAAGGAACAAATGGGAAAACTGAGACGCAAACATTGAAGGAAAGTTACATGGACAACAGTCAAGGAAAATCTGTACCAAACACAAGAGACTTAGAAGGCTGTTTCTTTTTACATGAGAAAAAGAAACATAGGAGGGCAAATAAAGTTAAAAGACAGATACGGAAGCACAAAACCTTATATCATTGTATTGTTTTGGTTTGCACAGTGTGCGATATTAAATGTTTGCTATACAGTGACTAAAATGAAAAGCCTATGTGATTTTATAACATATGGGACCTGCCTTAAGGCATCTTTACTTGCTTTTCCAGCTTAAGTTTTTTATGAAATTGAGGAACAAAATCCACTCAAAATGTCTACCCGCACAAACCGATTGATTAACAGGGTACATGGTTTCTACGGGAAGTAAAATGTCTTGCACAAAAACATCGCACTTGTGACAAGCAATTATTTCTTAACTGTCACATTTGGTGCCCGCAAAATCAATTTTCTATTCTTTCACAATTCATCATTGAGGTGGGAAACACGAGAGCCGGCATTCAGTTTGGCACGAAAATGGCTTTTCTTCTTTTTTGCTCAAGAGACAACAGGTTTCCAGTGACAATTCCAAAATGTGACTCTTAAATTGCGCCTCTAATTAACTAAAACGGTGAGTCATTTTTTTTTCTTCTGAGAATGAAAGTAATGAATAACCAATGGTGCCAGTGATTCATTTTTAGAAGGTTACATGTGCTCCTAGCCAGTTGATTGTTAAAGAAATCTGACAGTTGTAAGCTCCGTAATTTATTTTAATTCATTTAGGTTCATTTGGGCACACAATGGGTTGTATGATTTCCTCAGGGATATTATTTTTACTTGAGTAAAAAAACTTGTGAATTTAGGATTGTTTTTGACCTTTTTTTTTTATAATGTTCCTTTTTCTTGTTTTTGTTTTATGGTACTTTTTCATTTAAGTTTCATATTTTTAAGTATAATTTTTTTTAACTTTTTAGAAAGATTTTTTTTTCCATTTTGGGTTGGGTTTTTTTTTCACAGTGTGAAGTAGTCCTATCTTAGAGTTACATAAGTTTTCCTCTTTGAGGGTTCGTACACCAGTTTCATGGCCAGATTAAAGCACTATTTAAGGACTTTCAAAGCCAATTGGCCAATTTCTCCAGTACCATAAAAGAACAAATATGGAATGAATCATGTATTTTGCAGGACCACAAATATATTTGCAATTTACATATGCAATTTTTAATGTTACATGTGGATTTATCAAGGAATATAATTTTCAGATCTTGAGTAAATCATGAAAATATTTGTGTAATTGAACAATAAGTGTTAAAATATTTGTGAAACAAATCTCCCTGTATAGCTTTTGGGTAAAAATGAAGTAATATGTAGCTTACATTTTCAGTTGCAGGAAGTTCTTCCTGTTCCAATTTAGCACTGGGAAACGCTACTTTAATTTTTTGCATGGCAAGTTAATGTCGAAAATTGGTGCACCATTCTTGTACCAATATACATTTCATAATAGCCTTTTTAGGTGTAGCATGCACCAATCTTTTTGAACGCAATCACTAGGGGACAATGACGGTTCATCGGACATTGGCATAAAAACTGATGTTAGCTGCGTTGTTTGTCGAGGGGAGGAGAAACGCAATGACAAAGCAAAGCCATCAGAGAGCAGTGCCAGCGTCATTTTTATGCAGACTTGTCGAGTAACATCGCAACAATTTCTGGTATGAAAAACCACTTCACCATTTCAGTCTTTGAACATACAATATTGAAGTTCAAGCATTTTCAAGGATTTCAAGCTCCTGTACAAATGCTGTTCTTTACGCAGGCATCTGAGGGCTTTCATTTCAGGAGGAAAGCGAATTCTGATCTGTTTGATAGGATCAGTTGGACAGATATTGCATGCTCCATGTGCACAACATAGTCCATTTGAAATGCATTCAGACTGGCTAGGTGGTGACTTCCTCAAAACTGAAATGATTTCATTCTGAAACACTAAAAAAAGAAAATTATTTAAAAAAACAGGGGTGGGGGAAACCTGAAAAACAGAAAGAAAATAATGGAAAACAAAGATAAAATTCCTGTATAGAAGAAACAAATATTATGAAAAACAAACAAGAAATGTCCTTAGAAACCGGGATAATTCTTTTTTTTTGTTATGCTAAAACAGAAGATAAATATTAGATTTACAATTAAGATGTATTTTATTGTCTTCGATAGCAATGCCTTGAACATCATTTACAACTAAATTGACATTCTAGGATAAAATTTCTTATGATAAGCAGAAACATTTTCAATACAAAAGAATTAAAAAATGAGTTCATATCTTGCCCGTTTCAAAAACAATTGTCTGGAAAAACAAACTGACTTATATTTTTCAATTGAATGCAACTTGTAATATCTCCCCAAAACTGCATTTGCTTCATCATTTATTATAACAACCTTGATGCCAAAATTGTTTAGTCCCTAGCTAAATAAACCTTTTCAATTAACCTCTCAAAATTGTTAGTTGATTATTTCAACACCAGTCCTTTTCTATAAATTAAGTTTTCATCATAGAATGAAAAAACAAATGCAGTCAATTTCAAGTGATATTCAATTTTCTGGACTGTTAATAACCCTGCAAATTATCCCACTTGAGACTTGTGCTTCCAAATAGCCTTCAATTATAAAGAAATGGCACAGTAAACATCTGAGTAAATGGCTACTCGGTTTGCATCAAACACCGCATTTCAAAAGATAATGGTAGGATGATGTGGCATAAACATATACAAATTACTGCCTGCTATTATCAACTTGATAAAATGTCCGCCGGTGATAATGATAGGCTGCACACCAACCGTGGTCAAATATGTCTTCATTTAGAAAACAAATGTGACTTTAAGCAATTCCTTTGAAAAGTATTCGAAACTCGCTGCGCATCAGATGTGTATGCTAATTTATTGCCAGCCAAACAAACAATTTAATTTCGAAGAGGTAATTCCTTTTTTATGATCCATGCTGATAAGATGAAAGGGCAAAGAAATGAGTGTTACTATAGAAACAATATGCTCATTATGTTGTCGTTGATGAGGCTAGGACGGAAATAAGGTATGTGAAAAGAAGATGCGATTTGTTGCATTTAGACACGCGGGAAAATAAAGTTTTGGCCTAGCTTGATCATCAAAAACAGTAATCCCTCGCAACTCCACGCTTTGGTCATCAATGGTTTACTGCTTCTTGGATTTTGAATTGAATCTTCTTTATTGTCATTGATATCAACGTATTGTGAATTGTGTTCTGAGCAGAAAGCACTCAGCCAATGCTATAACGAGGGGCAGGTTTTATGTGTGTGAGTTGTTTGGGCCCACTTATGTGTTCACGAACAGCGGGGCAGGCGCACAAGTCAATGTGTCCTCCAAAAACAAATTGCAAAACACAGCAATAGAGAACTTTTAGCGGCCCATTACATTAAGAATAAATTCATCACTTAAATTAAACTCACAATGAAATTGTGCTCCGTGGATTGTTGCAGCCGGTATCTCACCAACACGAGATCCATTACCCATGGAGCGTATGACCTGGCGCGACAACTTGTGGGAAACCGCTACATTTGGGGCGGTTGTAATTTAATCGTCGCAGAAAACTGTCTCAACAAGATTTCTAATGCTCGCCTGCAAGCTAAATCTCTTGCTTATAGTGAAAGGAGAAGCCGTACAATTGTGTTGTACTTTTGTATAATGACGATAAAGACTATTCACCCAACTGCAATTCTGTGGTCCGTGTTTTTGTTAGTGGATCTGTAGTTGTAATTTTGTTACAATCATACACACTGTAAGGACGTCATCCCGAAATACGTTTGAGTCTTCGGGCTTTTATGAATGTGCAAAGCTACAGATATTCACTTTTTGAGGGGTTCTTGTCCCCATTAACTCCGACAACCAAGAGATTACTGTACACAAGTACAGACGCTCCCTTATTTACGACCAATCCACTTACAAAGAACAGTAGGTACGAACATGTCGAAAATATTCGGACATTGCTCTAAGTTAGATTTTGTAATGTGTACACCTTTTTCTGAGAACAGGACATTACTGTAGTGCTTCTTTCCGCTGCTACCTGCGTGTGGCGCTGTTAGAGGTCACCCAGCATCCACCCCGAAGAAATCCGCTTCCTCTTCCTAGTTTATGCGTAAACAGTCTATACTGTATGTCCAACGCGCTACAAACTTGCATCCATTCAACATGGTTGGTGTAAAGTGTAAAGAAAAGGCATGCCGTTTCATTTGTAATGAAAGTAGAATAGGAAAGCTTGATGCGGTTGAGACAATGGTTGGATCGCTTTTTTTCGGCCACTGTTTAACACGGAGGAGGAGGCGCCTAACTGTTGAAGCTCATTTTCCAAAAGTAAGATAAACTTAACTTCATTTATTTTTATAGAGCATATTATTTTCTGAAATGTTTATTTCTTAGTAAAAAACAATACAGGTTACTTATACAAGCCTTAAACATACTAATATGAACCTTAAACATAAAAAATATTGCACTGAAGCAACTAAGAACAAATTCAACTGACAAACGGTTGTCCGGAACTTATCTCGTTTGTAAGTAGGGCAGCGTCTGTATACAAAACTAAATAATGACTCTTCGTCGCAAAGATTTGTTTACTACATCTTCTGGGTTGAAGGAAACACAAGATGAAGTGCAACTCTTCTTGGTAAGATGACTGCACTCAGTGGGAAGACTCTCAAATGAAACATAACCCTCTTCTCTGAGGAAATCACAACGGTAATTAACATCCTACCACGCTTACCCCTCTCTGCTCATGATTGGCTGAAAGTCGTCCAAAGATGCAGCTAATGCTCCGTTCCCTCAAGTATTTCGCCAGAGTGAAATTATCTCGTAGTATTGTGCGTATCCGGGGACATCATCAGCGCAGTGTTAGCGCATAAACTCTTCTGGGGCCCCCCAGTTCTCCTCGTACCTCGTCATTTGTCAGCATGGCTTTGTAAGTGGAGACGAGCTTGTCGCACTCCAGTTGAAGTTTTCAAGATGGATTTGGATTGTTCTTCATGCATTCGAAGTTGGGGAGCAGCGTTCTTGTTCATTAATATTGTCGATGGCAATGTTTCTCAACTGGTGGGTCTGGAACCTAAAGTGGGACGCGAACCTGTTTTCAGTGGGTCTGATTGCCTTTGCATTGTCAAAATATTTCGACCAGTCCCTACTCTATATCTACTTCCTATCCAGTCATTTGGCAAAGCCCACAATCAGGGTTGGGTAGGGTTACTTTAACTTGATTACTTTCAAATTACTCCAATACCAAATATGCTAATAAGAGACTAAATAAACTAAATATGAATAAAATTACTACATTTTGCGCAGGCTTGGGGAGTAAGGGAATACATGGAACGACAAAAATGATGTTGGCAAGCTGTTTGGATTTATTTTCATTTTGTTTCTGTCGCATTTTATGTTAGTTTTGCCGGAGATCAAAGAGATCAAAGCCAAGAGAGAAAGCTTACCACATTTTGTGAGTCATAATTTTATTCATATTTAGTTTCTTTTGTCTTTTTTTAGCATATTTGGTATTGGAGTAATCCAAAAGTAATTGAAAGTAATCCAGTTAAAGTGACCCTATCCAACCCTGCCCACAATTATGTTTAAGACAGACCACATCTCGTTTTATTTATTTTCTTTGTTCTATTTCCTTTCTTTGCCCATGCTAATGTGTCCCAAGAAAGTTGATAAGGAAAATGATAGGTGAAAAACAGTAACTACAAGGATCGATTCGGAAGAAGAGAATGATTTTGAAATACGAAAATATTTTACGATTGACTTTGAAGCACTGCTTGAAGGTATGGTAAATAGTTTTTACTGTGCTTTATTTAATTTGATATCTACTAGCTTTTTAACCATCATTTCTACACAATTAATTTTCAAGTAATTACCGTGGTATTGTTTTTAGTATGGGGCTATGTTAAAGCAGTTGTAGGGGGTCCCTTATAGACGATGTAGGCTTATGTGCGACTATATATGAAATGTGAAGTTGTTTTGGTTATGATGGGCATTTTGTTTTTTGAAAAAAGAAAAGTAAATATATTGTAAATAATACTATATTCGCCTTAAACTGCACAATCTTTTCATTCGATACATTTGAGAAGCGTATGGTTTTGTCTTGATTTGGGTCACAGCTTGTCATTAGAGTGGGATGGTGGGTCCTTAACTCTGACCAGTTGAGAATCACTGGTTTATAGCAGTGAGGTATTTACAAAATGACAAGTTGAAATATCTACCCACCACTAAAATGCATGACATGATTTTTTTTTTCAAATGTGTAAATAACAGAACCTGTTAACCTCAGCCAATGGCTCCCATTTACAACTCCACTTATTGAGCAACAATAAACCTTACAAGCACAACGCAGCACCTATTTACTCACTGCAAGACAGACTATGTAGAAGATAAGGAAAGATAATTTGTGTGAACCAATTCATTTAATCTCTGAAACAACACATACAATTATTTCAGTATCTTTCTTAGTTCTTTCTCTACTCGCACTAAAATTATTGTTGCTATTCATGTGTAGCAAATTTCAGATAATAACAGAAATAGGCAAGATGAGACTGGTCTAACAAAAAACAAGTTTTTATAATATCTTTAAAATACAGAAAAACAAAGTTGACAGGTATGAGATTACCACAAACCTATGTTTTCTATGACACCACATTTTTGTTATGCGATAAGTACTGAAAAAAATACCTGCACTCTTTACATAAATGTTTCGTGGACTTACTTTCGGTTTAGCGTAGTTTAATGTGAGGTAACTTCACATTACAAGAGAGGGGAAAGTTCGCTATTTTCTTTTTTTTAATCTCTTTTTGTCATTCAATTAAAAGGATTGGTGCTTGATTGGTCACCTAATTTCAAATTCAGTTGTCGTTGTCTCGGTTTCCATGGCGCCCAATTGACCCCGCCGTGTGACGCCAGCTTCCGTCACAGTTGCCATGGCGCCCTATTGGCCCCGCCCGTGGGCGCCAGCTGCGGCTTGTTGACAGATTGGCTCCCTGTCAGCATTTAAACTCTGTCCTGTCAGTCCCCCTTTGTCGGTCTGTCTGCGAATCTCCGTTTTTACACGGCAAGCACTTTTTCGCCTGTCCTGTGTTTTTGCTCCTGTTTTTCTCCCACTACAGTCTGTTTGATCTAGGACCACGTCTGCCTTACCATCCCAAATTACAACCTATTTTGATCTCGACCACATCTGTTCTCCCGCCTCGACGAACGATCCGTTTGTTATCTCGACCAAGTCCAGTCAAGTCAAGTTTATTTGTATAGCCCTTAATCACAAAGAGTCTCAAAGGGCTGCACAGGTTATTGCAAACCACAGACTATTACTACAGACTATTATTACACCATCCCCTCATCTAAAACCTATTACTCTCCTCTCCTGATTTTCCACTTTTTTTCCGTTCCCGACACCGCCATCGCTCGCTGCGACCAGCGATCTCCGGATCGTGTGTGCACTCCTTTCCCTTCTTCCCAATAATACTGTGAGAAACGTTACGCGAGTGGGTCCTGTCCCCATTCTGGTCCTGACAGTCGTCTAACTGATCTTCCGGTTTATCAATGAATGGTGGGCTCTTATGTTTTTAATTTTATGTTTAGTTTGACTAGTACTCCCTTCCCGAATGGGCAGTATATCACTTTGCTTTTTTTCTCTGCAACGGAATTCGCTCAGTGCATAAATACACATTTAAGTATATATTTAAGCAATAAGTCTTTGGTCACAATCCATCACAATTACTTGAGCGACAGAATCCACAAAAAGAGCAAAATATTGAGAACACAGGTATTACTAAAGGTACTACAACACACAGGTCAGATCGAGTAGGTCCCCTATTTGTGTGTCACACTTTAAATCGAAGTGCTCCAAATGAGATCTATTGTCTGTTCAACTGAGTAAATGGACTATCTGGGCTATTCCTAATGTTTTAAAATCTAGGGTTTCGGCCATAACCTAAATATTTGACTGCATGTCAGCATAGTCACAGATATGCCCTAAAGCAAGATTTTTGGGTCGACTGTCACGACCATTCCATTTTTCCGCCATCTTTCACATTTTTCCACCAAGAGACATCGAAGATCAAAGGACGGAAAAGTGGGTTACAATACGGGTCGCAATGGCATAAAAAAATCGCTATTAAATCAAACAGTCGATGTCACCCAGTAGTCACCTCGGCAAATGAATGCAGGTCTGTCCCGGATGTCGCATGCTTCAACACTTTGTCAGCAGGAATAGGATCTAACAGCCGTGCACAGAACAATGACGGTTCGAAGGTTCAACGGGGTTTTCTGGATGGATCGCTGGGTCGATATAAAATGCTTAGTTGGGATAAATGGATGATGAAAGGGTGTTTTGGGGTTGTTGGATGATTTCCTAAATGAATGGGTATGGATGCTTAGGAGGAGGAGTGGCAATATATAGGCAGGTGGGTATCTTTACAACAGATTGTTGTTAAATGCACGTATAGTTTAAAGTTGATGTGGTTGGTAGGTCTTCCTTCAAGCGTGTTTCTCGTTCAGAGATCTCTTAGCTATCTAGGTTGTAGGGGCAGAACTTCCTGTTAGAGCCCAACCCTTTCCAGACCGTTTCTTTGGGTTGGGGTTAGCTTCCCACATGAAACAAATAGGACTGGGTCCATGCATACCAAAAGCAGGAGAAGTCTCCTAAACTCATTCTGATATTGCACCTTCATCATCTGGTTGCCGTTTTTGTCCGTGTAAAGCATCTTTCTGCTCCTCAAAGCTGAGCTGGTCCTCGGCATTAACAGGCCCCCGAGAGTACCTCTGCTACAGCCCATCGCAGCGCACTTTGGCCCAAAAGCCTCCCAATACGCACGTGACACTGCTGAAACCAATTTTTTGATCACAGAGGGAAAACTATTTTTTCATAATCTTGTTTTCAACAATTATGAACGGGAAAATACTCCGAAACTGTTGAAAACTTCGAGGGTTTTTTTTCATATTCAACTCTCTACGTTATGAAATGAAGCATTGACTTGCTCCAACTGGTGGTAAAAATGTGGCTTTTCTGTAGAAGAAAATTATGAAGTGATGTTTGGTAAGTAAAAGTTTTTTAGTGGGTCGGCAGCGGTCAGCTTAAATTTGTACCTAGGGAAGCCTTAAAAATTGTGAATATGGGACATAATGAGATTTTCTTAAATATGCCAAAGCATGGGTTAATGAATAGTACAGAAACAGAAAGTCAAGTAAGCCCACAAAAGATGACACGAGAGAAGATTTGGCCGCAAAACAGAGGGATGGTGTGCACAAGAAAAACAAGATGAAAGAGAAATATTAAATTAATTCCTTTAGATGTGCGATTCTCAAGACGGGGCTGCGTGCATTAAGCCAGCAGTATGCACAGAGCCCCAGAGAGTGCGTTTAAAAAGATGTAACACAACTCGAAGGGCACCCTGTAGAGCATGTACCTCCAACAAGCGCAGTCTTGCTTAGATCTAGCCCAGAAATGAATTGAGCTCTTCCTTGATTTAGAATACGCTTCTCCGCAGTGTTTCATGAGGAACTTGCGAAGCAAATTAAATTTTGTGTAATGGCCACTCAGGGATAACTAACCCTGCTCTGCTCGAGGTATGTTCGAGGAAAAGTTATTTTAAAAAATGGTCTGGATCCTATTTGACCTCAATCTCGGGAGTTTTACTTACAAACTGCTCATTTTAATTTGGACATGCACCGCACTAAAGGACTGCAAGGCTTCAGTGTTGACACAAGTGTGTAAATCGGAACGAAAACGGCAGACTGAATGGATGTGACCTGCTCTCGGCTTGTTAGCTCCGATTTCAGATGAAGTCATCAGGTCCCACTTGGCATTCTGGTCAGTGGGTCAGTGCCTGTAGCCAGCAAACTCTTCGGCCATTTGTTGGAGTGATTTCTCTGCATCGTGTGTTAAATTCCCACCATTTAATTGGCCTTTGGCAACCCTGGAAAGTAGCCCGTTGTGACTCTTTCACTTGTGCTGTATGTCTGTACTGTGTTATCATCCTTGGAGATTGCATTGGAGAGGTTATGGGTGCATTTGAATATTTGAAGAGTTCTACTAATACTGTCACAATTATTTAAAAAAAAAAAGCCAGTGTGGTATGGCTAATGCAGGAAAGTACTTCTATCCATACATCCAGTGTTGTAGAAATTACTATACTTTCTGTTTATTTTGCAACTTATTTAATTGAAGTGTGACTTCATGGAAACTCCATAATTGCTGAGGTGACCCGAAACTTTTGAACGGTTGTGTATATGATCATGTTTTCATGTATTTTTAAATGGGTATAGTTTTTTTAACGAGTGAAAAAGAAATTTACAACTTGGCAATAAATAATTCACTCTTTCCCTTTAAGAAATACAGTAAGACATTCATATTTGTCCTTTTTACTGGAAGTACTCTAAGATACGATGTATAAGATGGTGATTACTGTACACAAGTACAGACGCTCCCTTACTTACGAACATTCGAGTTACGAAAAACGGTAGATACAAACCTTTTTTTCTGGATGTCGAAAAATATCCGGACATTGTTGTAAGTTAGAGTTTGTATTGTGTGCACCTTTTTAGAGTAGAGGACAATAATGCCGTGCTTCTTTCCGTTGCTACCGGCGTGTGGCGCTGTGGGAGCTCACCCAGCAACCACCCCAAAGAAGAAACCCGGCTTTCTCTTCCTAGTTCGTGTGTAAACATTTTATACTGTATCTCCAGCGTGCTAAGAACTTTATTGTTTACTATCGCGTGCATCCACTCAATATGGTTGGTGCAAAGTGTAAAGAAGAGATGAGCCGTTTCTTTTGAAACAAAAGTAGAAGAAGAAAGCTTGATACGGTCGGGAAAATGGTTAGATGGCTTTTTTTCTACCACTTTGTACCACGGAAGAGGAAGTCGCTTAATTTTTGAAGCTCATTTTCCAAGAGTAAGTTAAACTCAACTTTTTTTATCTTTATAGCATATTATTTCATGAAACATTTATTTTTTGTACAAAACAAGACAGGTTACTGATACAAGCCTTAAACATACTTACATAAACCTCAAACATACATTTCATACAAAATATAGCACTAAAGAGACCTACAAACGATTGTTCGTAAGTAGGGCAATCGGCTGTGCCTTTTTTGCTGTTAATATAATGAAATAGGTATAACGTAATTGCATTACTAAGAATAGAAAAATGATTATAGAAAAATGAATCCCAAAAAAATGAGCAAAATGGATATTAACTTTCCTCATTCACTAGTTTAACTTTTTCATTCAAACTATCATTTTTTTCTTCCAGAAATTTGAATACTAAAATAGATCATAGAATTAGAACTATTTATATATATATATATATATATATATATATATGTGTATATTTGAAAACGTTAAGAATGTTTGTGTCATGGTTTTCGTACTGCAAAAACCATAACATTTTACATTATCAAACATTTTTGAAATGAAAGGGCAACTAGGGAGTGCCTAAGAACCGCATGCAACTCCATAGCAGTCGGTTTCTGAAGATTTCTGGAGATTAACCAAGACAAATATCTATTTCTGTGTTCACCTGATAGTCTATTAGCTACTTATTAAAACATTGGCCATTTTAAATGTCTATACAAAAGGATATCAGTCATACTATTCATAAACTGTACTTAAGAAGACTGCAATTGTAGTCCGATCAAATTCAGCTTTAGTTTTTGTTCTTAAATTGATGTTTGACCTTAATTGATGACTTGAAATTACTCTTTGGGGGTCAATACGATCCAATTGAGAGGATGTTGAAGATGTTTGAGCTGCTTTAAGTTGGATTCTAAATCATCTTAGCCAGTCAATGAATAGGACAAAATTGGGACTCAAATTCATGCATCTCATTGTCTTCGATGTTCTCATCCCCAGAGACGAGCCCTTAATTACCACTAAACACCCAGTGGCTTGTCATTTCTTTTTTTTTTTTTTTTTTTTTACCTTTTTTCTTTTTATCTCCCCACTTTTGTCCTGCAGTATGTGATGCACCACCAAGGGAAATGTAAGCCTTGATTACTAATGGGAAATTTAGGGCTTGCGACCAGGTACTTGACGCCCTCACTTTCACCCCATCTTTTGTCTGCTAATTGTCATTTTGTGATGACATAATAGGTGCCGTGTCCGAGGCGACAGGAGACTGAGGGCCCTTTATGTGACGAACGGCACCGCCGGGGATTATGTAACTACCATATGAATAATGCTCATTTATCTTTTCAGCATTTTTTTTCACCGAGCAAGGGATAAACAATCCTTGTTTCCTTAAGCTCAGATTTAAACTTTGCTCACTTCCCACATGACTGTGAATTAGAGAGATAGATAAGATAAGGGACAAAAAAATAAAGCCTTACCCAACCTGGGCTGGCGGGTATTAAAGCCTTAGCCAGGATATTAACTTGAATTGAGGGATCGAGCCGAAACCAAACTCAAATTTTTATACTTCATTTGTGAGGACTCAGGAGCAGGAGAGTTTCTCTCTCGCTGATTTTTTTTAATTAATCACCCCTCATTGTTCATTGTTTATTTATCTTTGTGAATGATCTGCGCAATAGATTCTTCCCCCCTGTTGAGCAGCCAAGCCCAGCCAAAACTTAATAATTGAAATTATAGGCTCGGGGCTTAAGATCACAGCAGTGCTACATTTGTCAAATGTTTCTTTTTTTATCACATTCTCCTCACTATTTTTATTTTTATTTTCCATTGTTGTGTGACAAAAATACTGTAAAACGGAGTAAAAATAGATAAAATAATATTTAAAACAAACTTTAAAATATAGTTTAATTATTTTTTTTTTTCTTATATTTTTCTCAAATTTCACATGGACGCAAGTATTTAAAGTAAATTACAAAAAACTGTGTCAATAGTATAGTAAAATTTTAAGAAACTTAAACAAAAGAGGCCATCAGAAAAAAATCGAAATTAAACTGAAAAAATAGCATTGTTTTATCATCTTTATTTACAGGGTATACGTTTATTAGTATTTTATTTCTATGTTTTGCTTTCTATTTTTTTAATTAAGTCATTTTTCAGTGCAAGTGACCATATCCCCTTTCAACCATGTTTTTGGGATACTCAACACTCGGAAAATATAACAAAGAAATCCACTTGTGACTTAAAGTCACTATAAGCGTCTTCTCAAAAGGGCGGAATGAAATTTACTTTGAGTTCTGGTCTGACAAAGCGCGACTCCTAAGAGCAATGATGAAACAATGTGTTAAATATTGAGTCCAAATAGAAACTTAAAAACTCTGGTTGAATTATTAACAACTGGGGTATCATTACTGATTTAGTGTCACAAAACTTTTTAGGAGGCAAATGAAAGTCAAAGATAAATATTTGCATTGTGGTACACTGTATTTAACAAATAATCCTCACGTTTATTTGATGGCATTATTCGAGTTATGGTCAGAATAAAAATTAGTAATTAGAGATATCAGTAGAAAATAACTAGCAGGCATTTGGATTTTGAGCGCTCTCTCGAGAACGATCAATAAAACAAGTCGTATTAGCAAGCTAACAGCAATTCAAGTGCAGGCAATTGAAAGTTTCTGTTATGTTGCTTAGCCTTCATCTCAAAAAAAGGCGGATAACATCCCGAAATTGAAGTTTCTTGAACTGGACTTTATACACAGCGGATTTTACAAGCAAGTTATTGATTCTTTCATTTAAAAGGAACAGTGCATAGATCTTATTTATGCGTTAAGGTAAAACATTAAAATGTTAAAAGTTATTGTATCTATGCTACAGTTTATTCACTATTATTCAAATAAAATGTTTGGTGTTGCCAATCAAATGATGAATAGGTTGTACAAAACAAAAGAAAAACAATGAAGAAAAAAATTACCACCTACAAATACTGACTATGAATAATTCCATGGATTATCATTCATGTGTTTACACAAGGCAAAAATATGTATCTAACGTTTGACTTGAAATCAGGCTAGGAAGCACAGAGTTTTGCTTAAAGTCTATGTAGAGGTCTCAAACTCAATTTACTCAAGGGCTACCAGAACAAGGGAAGCTGTGAGCTTGGGCTGTATTGGGTTTTTCACAAGATAAACTCTGATGAGAATATTCCACTTTGTTTTATGTTTCAACACAAAATAAAATCTAAAAAATATATAATTAGAATGAATAAGAACATCAATCCATCAATATCTAATAGATGCAAATAATGATAACGTTACAGCAAAAGGAAGACTTGAGTAAAAAATGTAATTGTTATAGTTTAAATGTGTGTCACTTTCTGAATGTGTTTGGAACTTTTAACATGAACTGCTCTGTACATAGCTTCTCCATTGAAACATTACATTTTTCCTGCACCTCCGTGGCTGAAAGTGGCAGCTGCGTTGCAAATCAGGCTACTTGACATATGCCAACACATCAGTCAGCCAAAATAGTCAAGTAATATTTTGTACACGAGTTCAAGCAGATAAAATGTTTTAGACATTTGTCTCAAAGGCAGAAAGTCACCCAAAGTTATGAGCAAGGCCAATCCACTGTCCTTTAAACTTCAACAGCGGCGACAATCCCCCCACTCCAAAAACCCCGCTGACCCTTATCCGGAGGCCACATGTTGGGAAACCCTGGTCTATGGGCCCGGTCACACAGCTGTTTGCGTCTGTATCGCGCGTAAAATTTTGCGATTTTTTTTTGCCCGTGTTTGCCCGCGGTAGAAAATGCGCAAAATTGGCTAACCCGCTGTTTATCCGTGGTATGCCCGCAAAACAGACGCCGGCGACTGTTCCGCTTCCTCATCGCGTCAGTTCCACGTCCTTTCCGCGTGTGGACCACGGGTATAAAAGCTGCCGAGCCGGGCTGTAGAAATCATAACCGCTCAAGACACAGTCCCGTGAAGATCAAGATTTCAAGCTATGGCACCGAAGAAGAAGCCAATATGTTATTATTGTAATAGTTTTTCATTTTTATTTTATTATCTTGTTATGAAATGAAAAGAAATGTCAAGAAATAAAAATGGATTAAGACGAGGTCACTACGGTGACGGGGATCCATGTTCACCCCTTGACGTCTCGAGCACAACTGACGTGTGCTCGGCAAATCGCGCTGAATATACGCAGAGAAAGGCGTTTGACCGTCACACGCGTTACACACGCTAATGCACGTGATAACACCGCGATACAGGCGCAGAACAAACGTGCTATGACCGTGCTCCACCCGCGATTACTCGCTAAAATTTCGCGTCCTACCCGCGTGTAACCACGCCCTGGCCGCGGCCGTAGCACGTCGTTCCGCGTCTGCACCGCGTCATTACCTCGTCGGTACCACGTGTGCCGCCCGCGGTTACCCGTGGTCTAAATTTTTGAGCAGCGCAAAACTTTTTCGTGCGGTCAACCGTGTGTGAATTTCTTTCCGCGTGTAAAGCACGGCTGTATCTCGTCTGTATCGCGATCTCAAAGCGTCCAACAGCGTCTGCTTCACGGGCAGAAATTTCTGGCCGTGATTCAGCCTCGATACGCCCGTGAAAGGCTGTGTGACCGGGCCCTATTGAAACAGGCAATAGCCAACATAAACTTAAAAATGGTCCTTGTGTACAATAACTTGGTTTCAACATAAAAAAGTGAATTATGCTTGGTTTTAATCAGAAGATCAAGCAAACTCAAGGGACTCCGTTTTTGTAATCCGGTTGGTTTTAGATTTGATGAAATTTGAAAAGATACAGCCATGGTTGTTTACCCTTCAATGAGGTCCCACTTTCAAAGCACTGAAGGTAAACTCAAATATTTCATCATTTAAGCACCTTACCTTCCCAGTGTGCTTGAGGCAATCATGCCTCTAAAATTGAATTAAATATTGATAAATGTGAGTATTTTTACAATACGTGACCCAAGATTTTTTGGGACTTTCTACCCTCGGATAAGCATCAAGCTTGAACGACCTGAAATGAGAAACATTATTATTTCGTTTACAATTATCATACAATTAAATACACTATTATCCACTGAAAACAAAAAACAATTATGTTTACAGGCTCAAGCGTTTGTTTAACAAATAAAAGTACCGTGTAAATGCTTTTTGATTTATTTATTTTAGAAACGATTACTGTATTGTCCAATAATAAGCATGGAGACTGTTTATCCAATCAGAATACAGAACACAATGCAAGATGCTGTCACAGTTGCCATGGCGCCCTATTGGCCCCACCCGTGTGGCGCCAGCTGCTGCTCATTGACTGATTGGCTTTCCGTCTATTTAGGCTCAGTGCTCTCATTTTTCCTTTGTCAGTCCGTCAACGAGCCACTGCCCCGCAAGACGTGGGTTTTGCCTGGGTCCTGTTTCCTGTTGGAATTCCCTGTCCAGTATTGTTCCCATTTATTTTTGTCCTGTTTAATATAGGTTTCCAGTTTCGTTCCCATCTATTTTTGTCCTGTTCATTATTCTCTCCAGTTTTCGTTCCCGTCTTGTTTGTCCTGTTTATTTTTCGATATCCTGTTTTATTATCAATCCTGTCTGTCCTGTCCTGTCCGGTATCGACCCCATCCGTCCGATATCTACTCGGGCAATTGGTATCGATCTTGTCGACCTCTGGCTTCCTATTATTTCACGCCAGACTGCTGCCTAAAGTGCATGACTGCCCATTTCCCGTAAAATGTAAGGCTTGTGTGAAAAACGTCATGTGTTTGGGTCCTGATCCTGTTCTGGTTCATGACAGATGCAAATTGCTGAAATAGTAAAAAGGTGAGGGACGGTTTTTTGGTGATACATATCAGTTATTTTATTTTTTTAATAAACTTATTACACAGGGGAAAAAGTTAAAAAATATATATATATATATTTAAAATGAGGAATTATCTGCCCATTTATCTGGCTGTATCTACAGTGTATATTCCAGGTTGCCAACAAGGTACCTTTGCATATTATTCAAGGGGAGCTGCATTATCAGCAGATATGCTCAATTTTGTGATCATCTGGGGTGATAAACTGATATTTGAAGTACTTTATTAGACTCAACATGGATGCAGTGGAGACAACACTGAATCAACTTTTATGGACTTTTTTGCATTTTATGGGCAACGTGTTCCAGCCCTTGCTACCTCAAGGACGTTAACATTGCATAAAGACCCTTAACCATCCTAAACAAAACATGTAGAGGGTTTGGGGAATGAGCCAGTGAAACATTAATTACATTCTGGTTCTTTTCCAGATAAGGAGGAACAAATCCAGGGTGACGTCCCTCCACTATTCTCTCTACCTGTGTTAACATGAAGGGCATTTTCAGTTAAATGGAATGAAGTTAAATTAGAATTTTTCACACTGGGTGATCTTCTGTTACTTTTTCGCTTATTGTGGCCCCCTTAGACTGCAGTGATGAGTTTTTTTATTAGTAGGCACTCATAACAAAGGAAGAAGACATTTATACATTTTGAACTTGCAACAGGAGAGGACTGTACAAAAAGCACTCACAATGCCAACATCGAAATGCCCTGAGCACTTTATTTTTATTAAATCTCCCAGGTTACAAAAACCAGATCTGCCCTAGAGGGAATTCAAAGAACAGCAACATGACTGGCTGATAGTAAAGATGAGAAAACAAAACAAAGGCTGTGAGGTATAATATTCCAAAAAAACGAACCGGCATCCTATGCAATCTTAGAAATGCACGGCAAGCTGAACCATTTGCTCTGACAGTACCCAGGTCACCACCCGCAGCATTATAGTTGAAATAAGATCCAATATGGAATAAGGTCAACTGTCCTTGTACATTTTCTATAAACGGTTCTTCTTCTACAATCAATCAGGGTACAAGGCAAGGAGTATTTTTACAGCATTTTTTCAAAAAAAAGGTCACAACACATAGACCCTCCCGAGCCCCCCCGTGTTCTACGAAGGACCGATCCTGCCATGCGTGGAAATGGATGTATAAATAAATGAATACCTACAAAAATCTAACATATAGATAAATTAACACGTAACTAAATCACATGAAACCCAAACAAATGACATAAATGCAATTTATTTATGTATGTATGCATTTTTAGTCATTTATTTTGTCATGTATTTCAAATGAATAATGGGTCGAACTGGCTGAGCTTTTCTCCTATAACAAAATTTGTTCATCAATGATCAATCAATAGGTGAAAAACTCTGGCAACTGGACCGCCTTCATAGTTAAATAAAATTTTGTTGTGACGAATTAATCAACAACAAGAAAAAAAACACACAACAAAATAAATACCTATACAACCGACAAAACAAATAAAATCATAAATTGCATTTGTGTTCTATATTTAGTTATTACATAATTTATTAATGTGTTAATTTTTTTGTATGCCTTATTTGTGTAGGTATATATTCATGTATATATTTATTTCTACACATGGCAAGGTTAGTGCCCAATACAAATCGAAATAACTAATGTTAATTTAACACCAAAAGAGTAATTTTTAACAACACCCCAGTAAACATATATTTCTTACTGGATAGTGTAAAATGTACAGAACACTGAATTTAGAGTTACACTTTCAGACTTAATTGTACTCTGATAAGAAAAAAAAAGCAGCCATGTAATAAAATTAGAAATACTTCACAACAGTGTAAAATAGCCAATTAAATTGCCTTCCATTGCACAATGTTTTGAAATTAAAGTCAGTGGTGCAATTAACTTTCAATTGTCTTTCATTCCTTGCCTTTGGCAGGAAGGAAGCAGCCCCTTTGGCTCTGTAGCCAGAGTGACAACCAATTGACAGTTTTTTGTTCAGAAACAGTCACACTTTTACATTTTTGTTTGCAGCTTGTTGCAGTTTGTATTTTGAGTTTTTTTTTTCATGTGTTGATGTAAGAGAAGCGGCACTTTGAGGAAATTGGTGAATGAGCAAAGTATCCATCCCAGGAAAATAGTATCGATCAGATTAGTATTTGCTCCGTATTGATTATATAGATTTTTGGATCAATCCACCCACCCCTGGTGCCAGTGAAAAATTACGTTTTTATTATCCAATGAAAACTCTCGTTAAATCAAGGACAACCCAAAAATTATGTATTTAGTTATTTGTTTATTTTTTTGTCTTTGCTTTCTTTATTTACTTATTTATTTTTCTTATTTTTTTATTTACATTTATATAGAATTAGCCCAGTCAAGTGATACTGACAGTCGGGAATGGCTTTGATTTAAAGAAATTTTAAAAAGAACCTTCCCTTCCTACCCAGGATGTATTTTTTCCCCCTATTACACATCATTGTTTCCTAAATCGGAGGCTTTATGTCGGGAAAAATATATGGATTTTCATATGCAACACGCACCACAAACTTTGTAGACGCCAACGCTTGGACGGCAATCCATCAATTTTTAATTACACAGATGGATGTATCTCCGTTTATTGAACACGCATGCAGATAGCCTACAGAAAACCTGGGCATATAACACTACAGAGCAGCGCTCTCTCTCTGACTGCGACTTCAAACGTGAGCGGTGCAATAAATAATTGTAAAATTTAAAAAAATGGTGAGATAGATGCAGTGCCGTGAAAAAGTATTTGCCACCTTCCAGAATTCTGTGTCCTTTGCATATTTATCAGTAACAAAGGTTTTAGATAATCAAGCCAATTTTAATACTACACAGTGACAACCCAAGGAAATAATTAAAGCGGTTTTGAAATGTTGATTCCAATTATTAAAAGACCAACAACTGCTGGCCTCTCTGGCCTCAGTTAAGTTCGGTGTTTAGGACTCTACTAAATTAAAGACACTGGCCAAAAATGGCATCCTTGTGGGGGCGGGGGTTAGGGATTGGGGGGGTTCCCTTAATCACTAGGGTTGCTGTCACAAAAGAACACAAAGTCGTCTCATATTTGCCAAAAAGCATCTTGATTATCGTCAAAACCTTTGGAGAAACATTATCTGGACTGATGAGTCAAAAATTAAACTTTTTAGAAGGTGTGCAGCCCGTTACATCAAACACGCCAGCAAGTCCACATCTAAAATGGCTTGAAAACTCAAACAAAATAAACGCTCTCGGGTGACAAAGTCAAAGCCTGTGTTCAAATCCAATTTAGATGCTGTGGTATGATGTCAAACGGACAGTTCATGGTAGAACCTTCCAATATGGCAGATTTGAAACAATTTTGCAAGGAAGATGATACATCACTGATGATGTGTCCCATTTGCATTTCGGAGATGTTTCTTTGAAGTGGGCGAAAATTCCTAGACACGGTTGTGAAAGACAAATTACTAATTATCATAAACGTTTGATTTATGTTATCACTGCCAGAGATGGTCTAACTTGTTATTAGTTTTAGGAGCTTTTTCTCGTAGGCCAAAAGGGTTTGGATTATTTTTGTGCCTCAATATATGTAATGAACATTTCAAAACTGCATTTTTGTATTTTCTTGGGTTGTCTCTGTTTGATACTAAAATTGGATTGACAGTAGGAAACCTTTGTGATGACAAATATGGCAAAAATAAGAAATCAGTAAGGGGGCAAATGCAGACAGACGGAAGGGCGGGCGGGCGTACAGATAGACAGACAGACAGATAGATGTAGTGTGTCATATTATGTGTGATGCTGAAAAAAGTATGTTGTAAAATAGGAGTAGCAAAGAAGAGTAGAAGTGTTTGACTTGAGATTCAAGACTTTGTTGACTGTCAGAATATTTGTTTTGAGCAGTGTAAAGTTGCTTGACTGGATATGTTTTGATGGCCAGAAGCACGACATCTATTTGTGCCAGGCATCATCCTTCTCATAGCAGTCATGTATTGTTGTGAAGAGCAAAGTTGGGTGGTATTTATTCATTTTTTCCCCACAAGAAAAGTATAAAGCTGTCTTTTTTGTGATTCAAAAGTATATTTCTACTAAACTCACATGGTTCCTGGTTATAACACATCCACAGTAAGCAGTCAGGTAAGGTGAGTGCTAGCTTCAAAGCAGAATGGGTAGTTGAGTGACTCTTATTGATTTGAGTTATTAAAATGTACTCAAAATGTACTATAATTTACTAACCACACACAAGTATTGAAGAAAATATATGTTTGAACGTTGTTAGTGATTGACCTTAGTCCATTAGTCGGTCATTAATTACTGATTAGTAAATGTCATAGTCGTGAATGAATATAAGACGCATTTTTTTTTACATTTTTTTTGTAGTTTTGATGGTTCCATTTCCTCCGGTAAAGCTTATATAGGAAATTATTGGCTCTATAGTATATCATTGAGTTTTACATTTTTACTTTCAATATTGCATATAACAGGGGTCTCTATGTAGCCTTTTTCAAGCTGAGAGCTACTTTCTGTTACTAATTACAGCAAAGGGGACCCAATTTGATATGCATTTATAAAATAACAATTTATTTCATTATTACTATTTCATTCCTACTCTCACTACCAGATGAATGTTTTGGATGTATGGTGAAATAAACAGTCAACCACTAAAACCATAATATTACTAGAAAATCCCAATGACCTATTATTAGAGTTCTACTTTCAGAACAGGTCAATAGGCGCCACCCTGGTGCCTGCACGCACCATATTGGAGAACCCCAGTAAATGGTTTCACATGTTATTTTCACACTAAACCACTAGAGAGCGCTAGAATAGCAAGATCCTAAGACAAGAGTGCTTATAACGTAACATGGAAGACAACAAACTAGCAAGAGCCAAGTGCATAGAGTGTGTAAATAGTGATCAGAAGGAGACACGTGATAGGAGGGAAATCAAGGCAAGTGACTGCAACTGTGAGGAGGGAAATTCAACCTGGAAGTGTGTGACCAAATAAGGTTGAGAGAGATAGGAGGAGAGCGATAGAGGGAGGAGAGAGAAGCGGATAAAGAGAGATAGAGAGGGTAACTTACAGAGAAACAGAAGTCAAAGAGCAGAATTGTTATTATATAGCGCTTTTTCAAGTCAATGAAGACCCCACCAAAGCGCTTTACAATGTGCTTCTCACTTACCCATTGTGACACAAAACAACCAACAACGGTGAAGTATAATAGTCAAAATAACGTTATTTTCTCCTTCACTAAGCCTATCATTATGTCTGCAGTCACAATTGATGGTAATTGTGCATTTCCCAGTGTGGGATTCGTGACTGAATGGCAACCCTAGCTGCAGTCAGGATGGACAACTCACCAACCAGCACACAGGTAGAGATAGAGATAAAACCTTAAGATGTCACATCAGAACTCTTCTCAACTCGTCATGTTATTTGATTCTCAACCGGAAGAGTCATGACGTTAATAGGCAAGCCAGATATATCATTTATTATAAGCTCAAAAGATCTGAGGCGGAAAGGAAAGATAGCTCTCCTGCAATCTCCAACAGGTGTCGTGATCAGCTCTCGGTTACAGGGAGGATGTCAATCATCCACATTACATGGATCTGTTCCACACACACCCACACACACAAAACACTTGCACAAGTCAGCAAGGGATACATCTCTTCGATTTCTGCCAAAACCCCTCAGAATGCATTTATATATGGAACATATAGCCCAGTTGTTGTCATTTTGTTTCTTTTTTCTTAAAACCTCACATGTTAAAACTTTCTGGAGTAAATTATGATCCCATACACAACGACACCCCTTCATACGAGTTTGGTTCGTTCCAGGATCCTGCTTGTAGGTGGAATTGCTCATATAATCAGGGAATTCTCCCAATATGAAAGAATCAAAAACAAATTGATGTCATGATTACCGATGTGAATTACCTGTGCCCGCTCCTTTGGCGCCATCTGCCTCGGACTCTGATTGGCTCCCTGTCCCTATCCAAACCCAGTCCCCTTTTGTCAGTCCGTCTGCAAACCTCAGTTAACACTAGGCAAGCCTTTTTCGTCCTTGACTCCCACCCGTTTTTTGCTCCGGTCTGTTGCGCAGCTTTCAACCTTTTTTTGTCTCCGATCACGTCCACTCTCCTTTCCTGACTTACGACTCACTTACGACCCAGACCCCGTTTTTGCTCTCCTGTCCCGGCTACTGACCTGTTTTCTCCGTTCCCAACACCGCCATCGCTCGCCACGGAAGATCCACTTCCACGTTCAGAGCGACCTGCTCCTCGCGTCCAGCAATCACCGGATTGTGGGCGCAACCCTTTTTTCTTTCTTCCAATAAAACTTGTGAGAAGCGCAACGCAAGTGGGTCCCGTCTCCATTCTGGTCTTGACAATTGATCCGTTCCCATTTTCCCAAAAGCATCCAAGGAAACCCTACATAGCAATAAAACATAGCTCCCGATCATTAAAAACACATTCAAATACTAATTAAACAAACAAAACACAGTAATATAATAAATAAGATGATTTTAAAGAAACAAATTAATTATGAGTACGTGCTATGGACACAGTCCGTATAATGAAGTTTTGCATTTGTTTACACATGTCACCCATTTTTGTTTTTTACTTTTAATGTTTTGATCATTTAAATTAAGTAGCCATATAATATTTTTTATCCAGATTTTTTTTTTTAAATGGCAGATTTACTCTTGCCCATTCCAGCTCTAATCCACTGGTAGCAGACGACAACATCATCGTAGATTGCTAATATTGTCAGTTTATTCTTTGAAATCTAAGAAGTTACTGTACCTTTGAAGGAAGGTACACACAAAAACTTGTCAAAGCACAAGTTTTTTTGCCTCTTAGTTTGCATGCACAAACTGGAACAAGCTGATACTGGCAGAAGCAGTCACAGGCGGTGAGGATTCTCTAGTAGTAGCCTACAGGACTGTGACCTGAATTTTCTTTCGATTAATGAGCGAGAGTGGTTCCAAAAAATGTGTATATCCGAGTCCACGTGTTTAGAGTTGCTCGTGTAAATCGTTACCACTGTATTTATCTTTAGCAATCGGGGCATTAAGTAGGTCTCTGCAAATCTATCTTCCAAAGTGCTTGTCTTCAATGGGTCACAGGAGAGCTGGAGTTCATCCCAGTTGACTTTGGCCAAGAGGCAAGACACACCTCTGCCATCTTAATAAGCCCAATGCAGTAACTACAATTCAACGCTATTATACAATACAATGCTATTATATGCCAATCAAGTAAAAATAATGATGAAAAACCTCCTATCATTTTTTTATCGACAGGCAACACCTCAATCTCAGGTCAGCTCTCAGTAAACGTCATCCTTTGAATATGAACCTTGTCTGCTCAAAATATCTCTGGCTTAACACAGACCGTTGGTTTTAACAGTAATCGCATAACGATGGCACTCCCGCAGAAGATAAGAAGGATTTAAGAGACTCCGCCTCTTTCTAGCCTGTAACTTGATAGCGTGGAAATTATTCACCTCATTGTTCCACTTTCGCCATCTGCTCAATTTTAAATATCCTGTGCATCACAGCGCTTGAAGCTAATGACCGAGTCATGTGAGCCATATGTGAGGCGGCCTTCAGACCGACAGCCCGAGCTAATATTTGTACGTCCATCTCCAAAGCCGCTTTAGCGGCGCTTCTTTCTGGCCCCGCCGATTGAAATTGCAACTATAATTGCAGGATGTTTATGTAGGGCGGCAAGATAGGAGTGCCACTTTAAATAACTCGGCTCTTATTGCGCCAGAGTGCTGACTGGATTTGTCTTCAAATTGTGCGTTGGTGGAGATTGGAGGTATATATTTAATGTAGTAAGAGGGTGCAATCAACTCATATTGCTATTTGTTTATTGTACTTTTCATGGTTGTTTGGGTGGCTTGCATCCAGTGGGGACAGTCTATTTTTAAAACAGAACAAATAAAATCAGCAAACGCTTCCAATACCGAACGCAATGAATTTACCACTGGATTTGCTTGAGTTGTTTTCTTGTTCAAATGATGGTTGGTTGGTGGGTTGGTTGGTTGGTGGGTTGGCAGGTTGGTTAGCTGGTTGGTTAGTTGGGTGGTTGGTACAAAAGCTGGGTCGTTGGTCAGCACAAGTGTCAGTCGGTTGGTATTTTAGTTCATTTGTCTGATGGGCGCAATGCAAACAATTTGTTAGTTGGTTAGTCATTCAGTTAATAGGAGCTTCTAAATGATAACAGTTTGTATGACTTATGAATGAAACGAAAAGAAATACGTGAATAAATATGTGAATTATGATCTAATAAATGATAAACAACTGTGTTTATTGAGTGTCTGGGATCAACAGGAATGAGCTGCACTCAAACAATGAGAAGTGGAAGATACTTCACATACTGAATATCAATAATTTATTGATGTGTTGCAGAGAGTCGCCAGTCGCTCTCTGAAGCAGAATGTGGCACAACAATAAAATAAATAAGCAATACTCTATTTGCCACTGCGATAAAAGACACATCCGTAAAACTGCCTATACAGCTCATATCCATCAGGTGAACTCGCAATACTGGGGAATGGGTATTCTTACAGGCCGAGTAGCCCGAAAATATGTTTTTCTTTTGTGGTCACTGTGTTAAAATTGTGTTCTTCTCATCAGTTCCTATCTAATTCATGGATTTGATACTGCGGATAAGAAAGCATTAAGACTTGTATGTGCGTCCAACCAGGAGCAGCGTGAGGCCCTCAACCATTTCCTGGCATTCCCGGGGAGCGCTGTGGAAGCTTCCTCAGCGGGTCACGGCTGCCAGCAGCACAACACATCTAATTTGCAACTGATGTGTAGGATTAACTAACAGCTGATAAACAGAGAAGGGAAATGCGGCAGCTGGGGCACATGCAGCTGCACAGTGTGCAGCTTATTTGCATTTTCGTGGCACAATTGATGTGTTTGCATAGAAAGAAGCCGTGCCTCGTCCGAGCGAACGTATAGTTGGCGTCGTTTAAGTACACCGTGTAGACACTTGTAGGGGCTGACTGTGCTCAAACAGCAAGCTGCGAGGAGCTGTTGAACTTTGAAAATGTCAACCAGGGCTCCTCATAGATATTATGCCCCTTAGCATCCCCCAGGCGTACAGGTTCTGCAAGTTATGGTGAGCGAATATATTGGACAGGTTGGGGGGTATGAAGCAAACTATTCCCGTTACAAATTGAAAAATAAAAATAAGCACACATATCCACTAGTATTTTACCCACTGGCAGATCGATATCATAATGTGAATGTAGATTCTTGTTTTCTAATTTATTTTCGGATACGACAAGAAAACGAACATTGTGACTTGCAGTGAGGATCGTGTCTGATGAGGCACAGCCAGATTTAGAAATAAATTAACCTACTTAACATTCATCATTTGAGAGGCAGAGCAAAAAAGCATTTCATGAACTGTAGCGTATAAAAAAAAACTTTTAATTTCCTAATGTCAAAAATAGTCCATGCAATAAAAAAAAAAATACTGTAGGGCTTGACATGTTATTAACTTGCTAAAACTATGACTGATTCTGTGATTACATACTAATTGTATCAATAACATTCTGAATTTAAATAAGAACTTTACCACTGCATAAATATAACAATTTAAGTCATTTTAGTTAATTAATTTAGTTTTATACTGTAAATTTTATATTTCCATGACGGACAGGTGAGGCATAAAAAAGACTTCAATATTTAAAATGTACAATATGTTGTGCTTCTTTGTTCTCCGGTGGCATTCTACTGTTATGGGATTATCAAATTCACATCATAATCAATCTTTAACTGTGCTTTTCTGTTTTCTAAGACACATTACACTAACCCAAAAAAGTATTACCATATTTTCAAGACTATAAGGCACACCAGGTTATAAGGCGCAACCTCCAAAAATATTTTTTGGTCATATATGTTCCATACATAAGACGCACCGGACTATAAGGCGCTACAGTGGGAACGTCAACAAAACAGTCAGATACGTCAGTCAAACACATTAACCCCTTAACATTCCGACGGCTCACAAAGAAGCGAATACGTGTCTCAGACACGAACGAACACGGTGTCTGTACAATGTCCCAACCATTTTTGAATTTCTATTTTCTTTTTTGCTGAGAACTGTGTGGACAGCAAAGTAAGAATTTCTTTGTGCAGGGAAACGTGCTTCTTTACAGTGCATATGACAATTAACATTTTAAAATGAATTGAATTTAAAAATAGACTCATCACAGAAACATCAAGATCAGTCCGAAACAAGACACTGGGAAAATATAAAGCCGAGGTCGCTCAACAAAGTCGTCTTGCAGGCATCACGTTCAATAATAATACGCAACCATGGTCGACTTACATCCAAGAGTGTAATAAATCCAACCGTGTAAAATATTTACACACTCCAAAACACGCAATAATGCCGACAATAAAAGAAAAAAAACAGCCGAGAAGTATCTGCATTGATAGACGTTGCTTGTTGCTCGCCGTCTGTTTGGCCCCATAATTCCTGTTTACAAATACAGACTAGTAAAAAATGTTTTCTCTAGACTGTAGTGCAACCTAAAAGTAATTCACTTCTTCTTTTTCTGCAAATTGCAGGCTATGTTTTGCCTCACTTTAGCCTTAGCTAAAACGCTTGAATTTTGGGTGAAATACATGTACATGCTTGAGTTTTTTGACATTTCTCAACAAGTTTTTAAAATGATGCCATTAGTACTCTCTGGTGGCTTCGCTTTGCCATTACATTTCTCCTTCCATCGTGATTAACGACAGCAGGTATTAGTTTGTATGGTATTGTCCTATGAAGCGTCTATTCCCTCTATGGGTCATGCCTCACAAGACAGGTGCATGCTGCACCTAAACTATATTAGTGCAAGGAGTGCATATACTTTACAGACATTTATTATGGGCTATGCATTAAAATGGCGTTTTTTTTCGTGGTAAATTTTAATGCGAATAACTTCTTGAAACTAAAAATGTAAGCTACATATTACATTTTAAGACCTATTTATTTGTCTCAATAATATTTGTACAGATTATGTTTAGCCCCGCGACCCTACTGAGGATAAGCGGTGCAGATAATGGATGGATGGATTATGTTTAGATCCACAAATATATTCACAATTTACTTGCGTTGCAAAAATAATATGGCTCTACAAAATGCATCATTCCAATGGAATTTCTTATTGTAACGGAGCTGGAGGAATTGAAATATTGGCTTTGAAAGTCCTTTAAAAGTGCTTGAAATTGGTCATGAAAAAGGTGTACAAATCTTGCAAACAAAGCCAAGTTAAAACATAACCATCCTGGCTGAGGTAATGAACACCCTCTTTGGTAGTGTCAAATCAGAGAGTTGTGATTTTTTTTTTTTTTTTTTGCGTAGGAGGACTTTTTTATTCAAACGAAATAGTATGTATGTGAAGCAACGGCTAAACAGCGCCACCTGCTGCACACGTTGACTCCCCGTGCATTTTGCTTTTCTTGCTAAACTGCCTTGGAGCCAGTCTCCCGCATCATTTCTCCCTCCTCTTCTCCGCTATCGTGCACTGCCTGGTCGCTGTGTTGTTTACACGAGTGCTCCCTACTTGTGATGCATTTTGCGAGAGAGAGAGAGAGAGAAAGAGAGGAAAAAAGAGAAACCACCATCTTTGCTGTCTCATCTACCTCACACGTTTCTCAAAGACGATTATTCTATGCAGGCTTCTTCTTAATGTGTGTGTAGATGCTTGAATTTCTCATTAGCAAAAAAAAAAACACTTCATACCACTGTTTCTCAAATGATGGGTTGCGACCAGTGTTGGCAGAGCCGGTGTTATGCCGAGAAATGCATCCCTGCCGAGATTTGCATCCCCTAGCAACTACTGTATAACCACTTTTACCTCGTTTTAGCTCACTTTTATATCACTTTTCGGGAATGTAATGGCGAGCATATATCGAAAACCACTTCGTCTTGCATGTGTTGGGAATGTAATACAACTTAAACATTGCGTCTTTGTATTTGTTGTAAATGTAATCGAACGGTAATGCACACTGTATATAAATCACTTTTGAGCAGGTAACAGGTTTATTTTGCCCTTTTTTACTCAAATCACTCGTATTGAAATTGTTATGCACTCTACCATAAAGCTCATTTCAGCATAATAAGCTTTATGGTAGAGTGCATAACAGTTCTCAAAAGTGATTTATATACGGTGTGCATTACCGTTCGATTACATTCACAACAAATACAAAGACGGAATAGTTTAAGTTGTATTACATTCCCAACAAATGCAAGACGAAGTGGTTTTGGTCATATGTTCGCCATTACATTCCCGGAAATTGATATAAAAGTGAGATAAAACGAGGTAAAAGTGGTTAGAGTAGCTAGGGGATGCAAATCTCGGCAGGGATGCATTTCTCGGCATAACACCGGCCCAAGGCATGAGCGAACTTGGTGGCTGCTTAGGCCCCCGCGACCACTAGGGGACCCCAAAGAGCGGGTAACTCTTTAGGTGACAAAGTTGTCCCTATTGACACTTTCTTGTGTCTACAACAACTAAATATCAAATAGAGTGCTTAAAAACAGGGACCTCATATATTATTTTGCTTTCATTCGGAAAAGAAAAAATAGTATAGAAATACTACAAAAACACAATGATACAAAATACTACAGAAATTTTACCCCAGAAATAGTACAAAAAACACAGCTACATTAAAAATACAAAAATACTAAAGAAATGACAAAAACCATTATATGGGAATCCTACCAAAAAAAAATATATTACTAAAAAACTTACCAAAAATATGTCTACAGAAATGCTACAAAAATACCATTTTATAATACTATAATACAAAACATTACCAGAAAAATATTACAACAGAAATACTACTACCGAAGTATTACAACAGCAATACTGCAAAAATACAACTAGGGTGATACTACAAAATTCTACTCTGGAAATATAACACTGTGTGCGACCCACTTTCGGGTTGCAGACCCGTTTTTAGAGGATAGTAATGCTAAAGAAAAATAAGCCCTTCCATTTTAACTTGTTCAGTGTCATAACGTATAAATATGCTTACAGAAGCATTGTCTCTGCGTGCCAAAATGTAAAAATATGTTGTTACTTTGTGTGTGTTTTTTTCGTAAAGCGATTTTCAAAAGGTTTAAAGTAAGTATCAAGTCCCTGGCAATTATTTCTCTATGACAAATCACCACTAGATGGCAGGAATGGCTTTGACCATACATTTGTCCTCATATCGAGGAGCCCCCACTGTCTTGCGTGCTTGCTCTATCCATCAACTGAGAGTGAGCAGACAGCCCCCAAATGACCAAAACGAATGATCACGGCACCGGAAACATCTGGCGCTGCAAATTTTGCATTGTCCGTGCATAAGTTCAGTGTTTTTGCAATAAAATGTTTTTTTTTCAAGCAAATTATGGACAACATTTTTTAGATATTTATGGTACACAAATGCAAAAAAAAAGCCACCCACGTAAAAGTCCTGCTTGAAATTTATCTTTTTTTCTCAGACGTTTTCTTGGAAACTAGTAAACAACAGTTACTGCTTCTTGAAAATACTAAACAGTGGCAAAAGCTAGAAACATATTTTTATCTGCTAATGAAAGATGAAGGATCAAGCTTTTTTTTTATATGCCTTATGCTTGTATAGCTATAGAACTATAGAACATGAATTCATTAATTCACTCGTGCATTCATTCATTCATTCAGTTTATCCAAAATCAAGTACAATAAACTCATACAGGTTGACAGGTACGTCAATCTGTTTGTTTCTTTTTTCCTCCCGCAACTGTCCTTTAGCAAGAAAAATACAAATAGACCTCAGCGGTATTCATATACTCAAGCGCTCACTTCTGATTGCCTCGTTTCCTCCAACCACCTCTTCTGACAGGAGCTGCTCGGGTCTCGGAGGGGGGCTTTGGGAAGCTATTAAGTGCCCTCATGTGTTCGTTACAGTCTGCACGCCATCATCAAGTGTGCTTGTGTGTGCACCGTTTGCACTCAAGAATCTCTCACTAAGTAAGGCCTTGCCTTAAGAGTGTCACAATAGTGATGGAATGGAGAAAGCCCATCACACATGAATATGGTATTGAGAAATCAACAATTACCAGTGTGATTGAACATAAACATTGTATAGGTACAAACAGCCTTCATAATTGTTCTTGATACTTTGTGCAATTCTGTAATGTTGCGCCACATGGAACGTCTGTAAAGTGAATCATTCTAAAAAGTAGTTTTGTTGTTCTGGACTTATGTCTATTGGATTAAATCACATGAGTCAAAACAATGACCCAGAGGCCAAATGTGGCCCATCGCATCTTTTTGTGTCACCAGCGAGACAATGGATTGCAGATTTACATATGTCCACTGGATGTCGCCCAAGCAAGGCACCACTTGCAAAGAACCCACTGCATCTGTAATGGTGAATATCATTAATCAACCAGAGAAAATTGAGGAAACACGCCCTGTAGATTTATAGTAAAAGTCGACACGCTGTTTAAGATAATACGAAAAAGAGAAAATTAAAAAACATTTTAATATAAAGAGAAAAAAAGCAGTGGGTGTCTTTCAAGATGTTTAGAAAAGCTTTCACTCCTTTCTGTAATTGGTGTGAAACCTAAACGAGAAGTTCCCATATTATAAGTAAACATTCTTAATTTTTAAGGCAGAAAGACTTTGAAATAAATACATAAAATTCCAGACTATAGAGCGCACCTGATTATAAGCCGCACCCACCACATTTTAAGAGGAAAACCGTGTTTGTACTTACACAAGCCGCACCTGTATATAAGCCGCATGCGCCCACAGTAAATCACGTAACACAATCACAAAATTAGCCCAAACCCGGCTTTGAATCCCGCGATTGTAACTGAGTATAAAGTACAAAGTCTAAAAACCACAGCCGGCGAAATGAACAGAAAATGATAACGGTACTTAAGGTTTGATGCAGACCTGCAGAGTCCGGGTACCCGTTGAAACTAATCCAAGGAAAAAAAGTCTATATTTCCAAAGGTAAGGGTGGGAAAAATATATATCCACTATTGTCCGCCGCGACAACAAACAGGTCTCACTCACCTTTACCCCACTTCCCGACAGTCCGCGTTTGCTCCGCCACTCTTTTTTAATTCGCAAAACATATCAGAATAAGTACATTACAAAAATATACAGGTGCAAATACATATTCTACATCGGTTACACATATTTACAAAGAAAGACAGTACATCGAGAGAGTTTTCAAAGCTTTAATTATAATATTATAACTTTAATCCCAAACCATGCCTGTGAAGGGTAGCAAAACGCTACTAGCAACACGCTCGCAACACAGTAATCGGGTCTGTTAAAAAAAAACATACCGTACTTATAGAAACCATGGTAAACCGTCATCAGCTTCCTCCTTTTAACTGACGTCATCAAAGTCGTCTTCCCCAGTATGGGAAAGAGACTTCGTCTCACGCTCCCTTATTCAAAGACACGCTAGCTACACGCTCGCATAGTGAAGTTTACGTGCAGTAGCTCTGTTTTCTTCTTTATCGGACTGCTCGTTTGCTGTTAGCTTGAAAGCTACGTCACGCGCCTTTCTTTTTGCCATTTGCATGATGAGGATATGTCTACGCTAATTTAATTTGTGCACAAGCTAAGAAGTTGCAGTCTTCCTCGGCGTATATATTCCACCGGTCTAAATCTTACCTTTTGTATTCGAGAGCCACTGGCGGCTGTTAGAAAAATTACATAAATTGGCCACATCATTGAATAAGCCGCAGGGTTGAAGGTTTGGGAAAAAAGTAGCGGCTTATAGTCTGGAATTTATGGTAATTCAAATTAGTGGTGTTTTTTTTGTTAATTCCAGTCTGCATGACTTTCCCCCAAGTTAAATAACCTGCAGGTAAAATTCAATTATTTTTTTTATATAAAGTATATATTCATATATATATATATATATATATATATATATATATATATATATATATATATATATATATATATATATATATATATATATATAAAATCTCCATCCATTATCCGCACCGCTTATCCTCAGTAGGGTTGGGGGGGGGGGCTGGAGCCCATTCCAGCTTTCTTCGGCAGGGGATAAATTTAAAATATATAGTAGATTGAGGGTAAAAAAACGTCATTAGCATTTTTTACATCCCTTAATCATGTTTTAATTGGGAGCCTCCGAAAAGAACGCCAGCCCTACACTCAATGCAAACCTTTTATGCCATTAATTTACTCGCGCGCCTCATCTTTAAAATGATTTTGAAGAATCCGAGTCAATCTTGTGTCTCTAAAAAGTCAATGCTCTCCAACTAGGGAGTATATAATGACGCCCATTTTCTAACGAGCATGATAAAAAGGAGGAAGCTTTTTTCCGCCCAAAAAGAGCCATTTTAACATTGTTTACTATATTAGACGTGGCACTTCAGAATAAAAGGGGGAGAATGAAATTTTCCAGCCGGCTAAAAGAGGTGTTGGTTGGGGTGAGAGGAGTCCTTTAAAATGTTTTGGCTATATACAGTTTTGACTCTCAATGTCCATGCACAAATAACAAAATCTTGCTGCAAAGGAACTATGTTTGTGTAAACTGAAGAGCTTTCCCCCAGGTAATATCAAATGCTGTTGGGAAATTATGTTCCGTAAGGGCTCTGAAGGGCCATTTGGAAATAAGTCCTTTAATTGAGACTCATGTACCACTTTTTGCCGCATGTGTAAGTATTTAAAAACCTTTTGAAGAGGCTGTCAACAACTTGCATGATCTAATGATATCTTGCGAAAGGAATGGCTGTTTGTAAATTGGGACACCTCATTACTTTTTGCTTGTTGAATTTAGTTGAATTGTCGTCGTCATTGATATCAAGGTTTCATACTTTGTGTTCTGCGGCAGACTGCACGCAGAAAACGCTATCAAGGGGGGTAGCAGGTTTGGGAGGGTGTTGAGTGTTGGGTGGGCGCTACTATCTGTGTGCGCGACTGTGATATGCTAAAGTATGCTGTTTTGTCATACAGCCAGGTTGGGCGGGTGCACAAGTAAAGTGTCCACCTCAAACAAACTCCAAAACACAGCAACGGATACAGCTAGTGTTTAGGTGGCTTCTTACATTGAGAAGAAATTCATCAATTAAATCAGACCCTGAGGAAAGTCAGAAGACTGCAAAAAAATAGCGATCACTGACGGGAGCTCCATGGATTGTTATCAGGTACAGTAAGAGACATTCATGGCATCAGAAAATGAGGCAATTGTGACCAGTGTGGTCCAGTGTACTGCAACTAGTCTACGTAATAACTATCACAAGCTACCCGTGCCATTATCCATAAAACGGATGACCTGGAGCTACAACGTTTGGGATACTGCTACATTCAGGGCTGTTGTATTTTAATCATCAAATAGACTCGGTCAATCCGAAAATGGCAGATGCTGGCATGCAGCAAACCAGCCGTTCTTTCAAAAGCTTTTTTACACTGAAAGTAGAAGCCCTCCAATGTTGTTGTAATTTTGTATAATGACAATAAAGACCAATCATTCAACTGCAATTCTTTGCCCTGTGTTTTTATTTGTAGATCTGTATTTTTTTTTTTTAAGACTCATATACTCTCAGTCAGAAGGACATCAACCTGAAGCAAGTTTGACCCTCAGGTGCTTTTATGAAGGAGCGCAGATTTTCACATTTCGCTTGGGGTTCTGCCAACAAGTAACCATATTTTTTCCAGGACCCTTAGCAGTCTCATTTTAAATGATCTGTTGTACTACATAGCACAAAAGTGAATCTGTGCCTGATTTTTTTTCTGTTTTTTTGCAGGAAGTGCACTCAACCTAACGTGCCGGGCATTTTTCGGCTACAGCGGCGATGTGATTCCACTCATCTACTGGATGAAGGGAGACAAGTTCATTGAAGACTTGGATGAGGAACGAGTGCAGGAAACCGAAATCAAGTAAGAAGAACAAATAGACTAATAACGTTAACGTCCGAGTTCATTTTGGGCCCATTTAAACCGTAAGGACATTAGCATAGTCTTTAATAGTTAGCAAACTAATGTGTCCATTTACCAGACAGTTAAGTGCAAGCTGAAGCGTTACCTGACATCAAGTTTAGCTAGCACATCTCTTTGCTCAACAATTAATTCAGATAGGTAACATTAACCAACACTGAGTGAAATCGGTCGAATCATGTTGTATTTAAACAGTAAATTGGCTAGCTTAACTTTAATTAAGTCAAGATCAAGAAACCCTTTATTTATCTCAAAAGGGCGATTCTGAAACCAAACATAGCTTTTCTGTCTGCTAGCTTAATGCTACTTTGTATCTTCTATCCAACTTTTTTTTCTTTTTGGTGAGGGTGTGAAGCTTAAACAGAATATACAATTAAGGTTTTATTTCAGGTGGAAAAGAAGATTTGAGCAGTCTTTCAGGGTAGGAGGAAGGCCATAGGGAGTATGTCAATTTAAAATAAAGTTAACTGATGAGTAAAATAGCCAATTAAAATTCTAATAGTCCGACACATGAACTCAGAGAAGCACGTCTTACCCCGCAACCTGTTTCAATGAATTGAAAATGTATGTATTCTTTTT
Organism: Urocampus carinirostris; assembly: GCF_059441175.1. Classification (NCBI taxonomy): domain Eukaryota; kingdom Metazoa; phylum Chordata; class Actinopteri; order Syngnathiformes; family Syngnathidae; genus Urocampus; species Urocampus carinirostris. Next base: position 23,471,534 of record NC_142362.1, on the reverse strand, counting down.
TTTAGTTCTTAATGTGATATTAAGCATACTAAGTAATCAATATGAAGGACCATTTTTGATCTTTTTATATATATATATTTCAGATACCGAGCGTTGAGTATTTATCAATACAGTTACTTTTAGTACATATAATGTCCTATCCTTGGCTTACAACTGGCTGATATTTCGAAACAAAAGCATTTAAATCCCAATGTAATGTTAATTAGATGACAATTTACCATTCCTGATTGCACATGATTCTTAGAGATATTGAAAATATCCTGCTAAAACTAGCATCCACTTCGAAGGTCACAACACATCCTTTCTGTGTCAAGCTCTAGAGGACCTGTACAGGGAAAACAATGCATTTTAAAATATTTTCATTTAAGATGACTTTTTTTGCAATTTGCATATTTTTTTTCAACATCTCATGATAAAATGAGACTCAACTAGAGGGAGCTGACAAAATTGCCTGCCATCTTGCTGCTACGGTTTCCCAAAAACCTTGTGGCTGGGGAAAAAATGAGAAGAAAAATGGTGAATTTTGGTCAATTTGAGTCCCTTTAGTTTGTATTCTTACTTATGATTTTTAGCACAAGGCGCGTCAAACTTACGTATCCAGTTTGCCTGATTTAATCCTGCCTACTGTAAATTTCAGAAAATTAACAAAAAGCAAGTCTCTAGCTTATCTCTATCAAAAGTTGTGTTTTTGTAGATAAATACAAACCAAATTTGCATTCTCTGCATAAAGGCAGTCTAGGTATAAAAATCTGATGTCCAGTCTGGGCTAATGTTAAAAACAATAGAGCAGTATGACTATTGAGGCAATTATAATGTCATCCATAGTTTGTTTCGGTCTGTGATGTTTCTGGTGAGTTGGTTCAGATGTAAAGCTGTATTTACTCATCTAAAATAGACAAATTGTTACCGCATTCAATGCCAAATATGAAAATCTTTTTTTTTCTACGATTTGTGGATAAATGTGTTGTGTTGAAAAAAGATCTCTTATCATCCGCGGATATAATGTGTAGTGTAGGTTCCAAATACAGACTGAATTGTAAAGCATAATACTGAAAAAAAGCTAGTTACAGTATTTGGTGTTGATATTTGTTTTTACTGGTCAGGCCCACCTGAAAACATAAAGTCTGAATGCAGACCCCCAGCCAAACTGAATTTGACATGCCAGCACTACACAATACAGCGACATCTTGTGGTCAAATAATACACACTGTCTGGTTCAGAAAAACTGACCACGGGGCTATTTTCCCAGCAAATGTCTCGCTTTAATAATTGGCTAAGACAATTGTGTTAGCATTTCAAATTTTTTATATTTTCTTCTCAATTTACATTTACGCAGCATTGTTGGTCTTGAACCTGCATAACGTCAGGTATCTTCCTTTTTACTGCGGACGTTCGACCAGGAGGAACAACATATACTCACTGTAAAATTAATTTGCATGTTTCAGCCTATTGACTCCAAATTACTAAAACCCACAATTTTCCAGTGATGTATTTGCATCATTCCAAGCAGCTGCTGGTCCGCATTCATTTCCCTGTAACGTCGCTTCGACTCATTATTCATGAGTTAAAATGAAGAAAATAGCGTAAACGTCGCCCCGGTGGCACGGCATATTAGCATAACAGCGTCAACTTTGCTACGGCGCTACATCGATTTTATGTCGCAACCCCGAAAGCGATCGCCAAGTAAGCACCGTCACAAGTCCAATACAGTGTGCCCAGCTAAAGATATGTTTACATATGATAAATTTGGCACAGTATATCGACTGTGTTTCAAAAAGGATTACAGCAGTTCAAAATTAAGAAATGATCTCCTTGAATGAATTCAATTGAAATTATGCATCGGGTGTTGTGGATTTTGAAATTGAATAGATTTGTCAGTAATCCAATAATTGTAAAGTTTCAGAAAAAATTAAGAAAACACAACTATTCAGGTTAGCATCTGTGTAGTTTTTCACCTGTGTGGTTTATTTTTTTGTAGTTTTTGGTCTCGCGCTTGGACTAGTGCAAAGTACGTAGATTATAAGTAAGGTCTTAAACCCAAACAGGTTGCTTGCTAATTTTCTTGAAAATTACCCATCCGTAACTGTTCTTTGTTTCTTTGTCTTTGTGGAGAATCTGCGAAAGATACCGTCCCCCTCTTGTGCCGACAAACCCGTGTCAGAACCATCGTCCTATTGCTCAGCGCGTTCACTCTTGGTGCATTTACCAAGCGTCACAAGAGGGGGACGGAATTCAATGGTGGATGCTCCACAAAGAAAGACAAACAAATAAGCATAGCGGATGTATAATTGAAGAAAAAAGGCAGGAAGAGAGAGAAGCCCTTCTGATCACAAATGTAAATGTACAGATTTTCTCAGGCTCAGGGTGTTTAAGGTTTTAATACCTGCAGGCCCGGGTAGGGTCGGGCTGGATTTTATTAGATCCGATCTTACCTCTAATGCAGATTCTTCTTGAGGAGGCTAGCTTTTCCCCATTAGTCAAGAGTGATTCAGCCCCTAATGAGATAATCATTGCAAAACCATAAATTTTAGTACCTACAAGCAAGCCACAAAACATAGGGTCGGTAGCGTAATATTTTATAATATTTGCTTTTTATAGAATAAGATCTAGAAGTTTAACTGTTTTATCAAAACAAGTCAACACCACTCAGTTTAATTATATTTGCTGGGCTGCATTATATATCATTAATGTATTTAAATTTATGAGGTACAAAATGATTTCATTTTAATTTTATTTTTTTTACTGACACATATGTATTGGATTTTTTTTCAAAATCAGTTACTTTATTTTTCCATTACCAAATCTTTAAAATAGGATTGGCCGAGTATTGATCCCAGGTATAATTGGTTTAAACGTAGTAATACTTACAAAAATGTCTCGTAACCGATGAATATCAACGCAAGATTGAAAATAGAATATACAAATCGCAGATATAGTTTGGGATCTGCAAAACAGGTGAAGAACACCTTATTTCTGCGTTTAATGGTACTGGAGAAAGTGAAACATGTCATTGTCATGAACCAGAACAGGGCCCAAACGCGTGACGTTCTCACCCAAGCCTTTTATTTTACGGGAAATGGAAAGTCATGCACGTTAGGCAGCAGTCTGGCATGAAATGATAGGAAGCCAGAGGCCGACGAGATCCATACCAATTGCCCAAGTAGGTATCGGACAGATGGGGTCGATAATGAAACAGGATATCGAAAATAAACAGGACAAACAAGACGGGAATGAAGACTGGAGATAATAATAAACAGGACAGAAATAGACAGGAACAAAACTGGAAATCAATATTAAACAGGACAAAAATAAAGGAGAACTGGAACTGGAAATACCAACAGGAAAACAGGACAGAACCCACGTCTTGCGGGGCAGAGGACGCAAAGCCAATCTGTCAATGAGCCGCAATCATAACAATCATGACTTGACTTTGAAAAGTCCTTGAATTTGGCCATGAAAACATTGTAGGAACCCGTTTTTTTGTATACAGGCATAGTTTTTCAGCTCCTAAAAAAGCCTCTCTTTGGCGTAGACGTCCACAGCGAACTCAACTCTAATGCGTCTTCCTCAGATGCGATTGAAGACATTTCCCAACAACTCCATTGGAAGCTAGGCGTGCATGTTTGCTATTAAGGCTGTTTGGAGCCGCTGCAGCTGTGCGCAGACAGTCCCTGTCAGATGCTTAACAAGTGGCATTTTTCACACCAGCTCCTCTTGCGCTATATCTCTCTCTCCTACCTCCAACGACTCTCGGGCGAGCGAGGCTGAGAAATTGAACGGAAGCAGAGTCTATCCGGGATGTATTTGTGTGGGGATTTGAATATGCAAGAGGAAAATAAATCTCCCTTTAAGCGAGAAGCTGCCTGCTCAAGGATTCCCCCAAATACAGAGCGGTACCTCTCGCTGTGGATCAATAAAATACTTGATCAATCGCCTTGTGATGCTAATGCTGCTACCGTCGGCTTTTTTTCGGATCCACTCAAGGCCTGGAGTTGACTCCCATAGAGTCATTGGGTGATATGGAGGGCTCACTTAGGAGAAAGGATGGGAGCATTTCACGATAACAAATCTGCAATACAAAATGGGTACGGTAATATCTCGCGGGGATCGCGTTTCAAAAGGATCCCAAGATAGTCAAAACCTGCGAAGTAGAAACCTTTATTTATTCATTTATTTAATTATGTATTAAATACTCTTTTCACGGTTCACGCATCCCTTAACCACCTGGGTCGTCAGGGAACCACTTCCAATCATTTGTCTTGGGCAAGTACAGGCTGGCAGCGCCCATCTCTCTCCAGGCTATTATTTGAGTAGGGGCTTGCTCGTCCACATGGAACAGATTGTACTGGTTTCTATGGTTACATCTTAGATACAGCACCTTCATCATCTCGTCACCATTCTTCTTCTGTGTAAAGAGTCATACCGCTTGAAAAATGGGTATTGTTTAGTAAAATGGGTACTTCATATTCTATTTATCCCTACCTCTTAGACCGACATTCCTTAATAAGTATGGATCCATGCTCCTTCAGGACCCATGATGTTATATGTGTGTGGAGTTCTCCAAGGTTCTGTTTTAGGATTGGTGGCTTTGAGAAAAAGCTCAGAGGAACTTTTTGTAAACACATCGAGTCTTGATGAGACCACTATGTTCCTTATTTTTTTAAAGCAGTTTTTACTACTACTGTACTACTTTTACTAGTATAACCATTCTAAATCCTACATGCTTATGAAATTTATCACAAGCAAAGTTTTAAAAATGATTCAATGAGGATTTACATTTTGATTTGGTTTTGTGGGCATTATTTATTTATTTTCCTTTGCCGTGACTTAAAATATTTTATATGATGAATTTATTTACAATAAATTACCTGAAATAAAGTGCAGGAATTAAAGTCATGTATTTTCCCAAGACACACCACAGGAAGCGATGCCCCGATGACCCTAATATATTAAAAATTGAAACCTAAGAACAAACACAATTAACAGGCTCAAGTATAACGTAGAGTGTCTCAACTGTTAGTTAGTCTCTACTGTCAAATCATTAATAATTTAATAATACAATTTTATTGAAGAATTGTTCTAAGGACACAGTCCACTTTACTTCACACGTTACGCTGTCATCATCATGAGGAAGTGATGGAAAACTTGAAAAATATTGAAAGAGTTGTTTGGGACAAAAAAAACAAAAAATCCTATGTCTGGAGCCTGAGAATTTTTTTATATGCCTTATCCATTGATATTTATTGTAAAATGTTAAGAATGTGTTCTGTTTGCCCTTTCACAGAAACCATATATTTCTACATTATAAAACATTTTCAGGAAATTTGCCCTGAAGCCATTAGGGAGGGCGAAGAGCCGCATGTACTCCAGAGCATGTCTTATTCGTGGAGAGGTCCGGCTTTGTAGGTGATAGAAAGTGTCTTCCTCTCCCTTTTGCTGCGTTTATGGGTCAAGATCGTTTTGTTGATATGATGGCTTTTAGAGAAACTTAAAGTCACGTCATGTCATTTTCATTTGTATAGCCCTCAAAGGGCTATGCAGGCCATAGACTGTTGCAAACTACAGACTATTATTACACGTTCCCCTGATCCAAAACCAATATGAGGGCGAGGAAAAACTCGAAACCTCAACATGAGGAAAATGAAGAAACTTTGAGAAGGAACTGCACATGAGGTAATCCCCCTTACAGGATGACCAGGCTTCAATGGATGTTGCATTAACAAATAATACAATTATCAAATAATTAAAGTATATTATGAATTTGAAAAATTAGATACAATTAAAAAGATGACCAGATTGCAATGGATGTAGTATCAACAAACAATTCACAGATATTGTCAACATGAAATAAAGGTCATTCATAAGTGTGTTTTAAGCCTAGATTTAAACAGTTCCACTGAGGTTGCAGATCAAATCTCAGAGGGCAGAGTATACAACAGCCCCTGGGCCCAAATGGAGAAGGCTCTCGATCTCTTCTTGGCTCTTGGGATTACTAGTAGACCAGCATCATCAGAGCGAAGGCTATGGACAGGAACATCGGGGGAAATTAAATCTGAAAGATGTGAAGGAGCAAGTCCATGCATTATTTTGTATAATACCAAGAGAACTTTAAAATCATATCTTAAGTTAATAGGGAACGAATGCAGGTTGGCTACAATTGGGGTAATGTGATCAAACTTTATTGTCTTAGTTAAAAGCCTCGCTCCAGCATTTTGAACCAGCTGAAGGCTCCTGATTTTGGACTTCGGGAGACCGGAGAGTAGTACATTACAGTAATCGAGATAGGAGGTGACCAATGCAAAAATTATAATCTCTCCATCCAACTGGGACAGCATAGGGCGAATTTTAGCAATGTTGCGAAGTTGGAAAAAAGCTGTTCTAGTAATAGTATTAAGGTGTGTTTGGAAAGACATATTGGGGTCAAATATGACACCTAGATTTTGAAAAAGACTTGCGCACATATAATAAAGGCTCGTCAAGCTGCTTTATGTATGTGTACAACTCAGACCGCAACGTCAAGGCACGTTGAAGATCCGCAAAATAGCAAAACCGCTATACGGCAAGGGATTACATTACTTTGACATAAATATATCAAACCCACAGTTTTCCACCAACAGCTCACTGCTGCCTTTTCTATGCAACTTATGGATCCAGGCGAGTCCATTCCTATGACTGGTCCTTAATTCTAATTTGCGCAACCCCACTGTCATATTACGGATGAATAGACGTCAGCATATGGGATTAATAAATTAGCTAAACACAATCCCTTATGCATTTTGGGATTCGGTGATCAATATGCCACTGACCCAGTTTGGATGGCGTTGTGTTCTGCGAGCTTATTTCATGGGCCCGATAACAAATGGAATGAGTCTGAAATTAATCACTAAAGCAGCTAACACAGACTTCACTAATGAGGAAGTAAGAGAAACGCTAATGCGCCCACAGCAGCCACTGAATCAATGCGCTCATTTGTATCTTTCCATGAACTCCACTTCACACGCGTTTTCAAACGTTTACGTGTCATTACAAGTCTGATGCGCCGACGAGAGTAATGTTTTTCATCCGGTGTGCTCTGAGATATTGTCCAGTTCAGTGTTTCTCAACTGGTGGGTCGGGACCAAAAAATGGGTCACAGGTAGGTCAATTACATTTCTTAGAAGTAGATAGCAATTATACCCTGATCAACCTCCTCTATTTATTTAGAATTCAGCATCATCTTGATTGCTTTTTAAAGTTACCACATCTCATTTTATTGTGATTTGGTTGGTTTTATTTCCCTTTTCTTCTCATAACCATGAAACTGGTAGAAGTTGACTTGTTTTATTGGTCAAGTAGTTATTTTTTGGGGGTCTGTATTTGTATTCGTCTTGGTTCTATTTATATTTTTAGTTTATAAATACTTTTTTTTTTTTTTTTATAGTCATATTTATTGGATTCTTATATTGTAATATGTCAGAATTAGTTGGATATTTTTTTGTGTTTTTGTTTTATGTGGATGTATTTGTGCTTTGTTTGTAGTTTAATTATATTTATTTTTAGTTTTATGGAGGTATTTATATTCACTGTTATGTGTATTATCATTTTTTTCTATAATTACATTTATAATTTTACAGAAGTTTAAAGTACACTGTAGTTTTTCTTCTGGAGTTACTTAATTTTAGTTATACGGTTAATTTAAATTCAACCTTTTTACATTTTATTTAGGCAGTAGTGATTATTTAGAGTTTTTCAATTCCTTTGACCCTTTGTATACATGTTATAAACTATTTTAGCTGCACCTAAAATAAATCAATCATCTCTGTGTATCAGAGACAAAATGTAAGACTTCTTTTTTTAAAGCTAAATCATTTAACTGATCAAAGTAAATAATTGAGGGCAGCACGGCAGCGCAGTGGTTAGCGCGTGTGCGGCACAGTCTGAGGACATGATATCGAACCTCCTGTGTGGAGTTTGCATGTTCTCCCCGTGCTTGCATGGGTTTCCTTCGGGCACTCCGGTTTCCTCCCACAATTCAAAATCATGCATGTCAGTTTAATTGGCCGGTCCAAATTGTCCCTAGGTGTGAATGAGCGAGCGATTTGTCTGTCCCCTGTGTGCCCTGCCACTGGCTGGCAACCAGTTCAGGGTGTCCCATGCCCACTGCCCAAAGATAGCTGGGATGGGCTCCAGCACCCCCGCGACCCTACTGAAGATAAGCGGTGCAGAGAATGAATTGAAGTAAATAATTGATCAAATAATTATCTGTTGCACGGTGAGTTTAGTGTACTAAGATCATTTTATTTCTTGTATTCCTTTTTTGAAATCTGACAAACTGATTTTAATATAAAATTAGCCATTTTTTCTCAAATTAATCTATACAGAGTGCACAAACAGGTATTGCCATTGAACTTTGACTGCTCTCCTCTATTTGTAATGCAGGTTGCTATCTTCTTATAGCCAGCCAAATAGCTGTGCTTTTCTGGTGAAGCGTGTTTCCTTTAAAGCACCCCCAATCCACATACTAGAGGGGAAGTTGGGCACATGATTTTTTATAATTTCCCCCTGTGACCAGTGCTAGAAGTGTTACTGAAAGAGTAATTAGTTACTTCATTTATAAAAAAAAATTGCGTTACCCAGCCCAGGTTTACTGACACCCAAAAGTCGATTTTCCTTTGTAATGTGAGTTCAGTAAAAGAAAAAACGTACATATCGAAATTCTCACGTATAGAGGTGCTCGTATATAAAGGTAACACTGTACTTGTGCCAAAACCGGCACAGCCCGTCATCCTTATGCGCATTTTATCGACTCGGAGGCTACAGAGCAAGCGAGAACGAGTCAAGGGCTGCAGGAATCATTATCCCCACCTACACACTCAGATACTTGCGTACACACACTCATACAGTGTCTTCTTCTCAGCCTCTTTAACACATGGAACCAATGACGCATGGCCGCCTCACTCAGCTCAGCTTTCTCCTCTGCACTTTGCCTTTGTGCAGAGGATGCTTTCAAAGTGGTATAAGTAGAAGTGTTGGTGCTGGTACGGGAGGAGAGCATGATATCCCCATTCTCCCCTCCATCAGGCTCAACCGGCCCGGCCGGGGACGCTCATTTACTTTATGGAATATTACATCCTCTGCGCTCGCTGTTTCCATGGCAGCCACTATAAAAAGATTTTCTTCTCATCGCCATTATTTGATTCCTTCCCTCCTTCCATGCCGCGTGATCTTGAAGAAGAACCCTTATTGATTTTTATATATCTTATGTTTTGAGTGCAGGTGGAAAAATATACATATCATGGTGCTGTGACTAAAAAAGGGGACTTTTTTCTCACATACTAAAACTTAATTAGATTCCAAAGATGCCTAAATAAAAGATACATTTGGTGTTTTGTTTTTTTAATTAATTCAGCAATTAAAGAGCATTCTTTCATACGGTGTCACAAAGTGGTATGCTGGAAGCATAGCAGCCAACAGGAAAAAAAATACAGTCATATCTAGTCATCAACACGTCCCAGAAAATCATTGGCTGCTCTCTGCCCATTATGGAGGACATTACTGGCTTGTGATACTGCAACAGAGCCAAAAACATTTTAAACAGTGTTGGGCATGTTGCTGAAAAAAAGTATATGGTTACAGTTACTAGTTACTTCATTTAAAAAGTCATTGTGTTACACCTTAGATCACTGACTTCCAAAAGTAGTACACCACTCTGAAAGTAACTATTTAGTTACGAATCACCGTAAACACTCCAAATGAATCCAACCCCCTAAAACGGATTAAAAAGTGGCACATTATCAAAGAAATGGGAAAAAAATGTGTACACCACCCTTATTTGAATATTTCCTGCCAACATCTTTGTAATGCTGCAAAAAGTCTAATTAGAAAAATGTAGTAAATTGAGAAATATAATCATCAGTTCACCTAAAACGTTTTCCCGCACATTTGTTTATGATTCATTTGAAGATTTTATAGTAGAATTATGGTAAAATACATCAGTTAAATGATCCGTCATCTCCCATTCCTGGTAACATTGCATTTGTTAAGCATTAAATATTCCATTGAATGCCAGTTTGTTGTTTTGAAAAACTGTTCACATCATTTGTTTCTAAATCTAAATTTTCCTTTATTTTGCATGTTTCAACAATCATGATATAACAAAATAAACATATCACCTGAGAAGAAAAAAGGTATGACAAACTGAAGCCAAAGGCTCATAAAAGACCCCAAAGTAACTTCGACACTTTTTATATCAATCATAGAAACAAATTAGCATCATTAAATCAAATCTTCAGTGAATATAAAGTATTTTACAATTTGTAAGAAAAAAAATATATTCTTTTCACATGCTTCTACTCCCTAAAAACAAAATAATGGGTGAAACCTGAGATAGTTTGATCCTTCTTTAACAGCTGATTTTCTCGAGTCTATGACGTCTGCTTTCCTTGTTGGGACACTTTCCGTGTTTAGTTGAAATGTATGGATGATGCATAATGTAAATGTATTAATCCGTATTCCATGTATGCTTCTGTCTGGCAGGATCGTCAAGGCGCACTTGGGCGAGCAGGAAGTGGCCATTTCCCTCACCATCGACTCGGTGGAGGAGGAAGACCTGGGAAATTACTCGTGCTATGTGGAGAATGGCAACGGCCGTCGCCAGGCTACCATCCAGCTATTCAGGAAAGGTGAGGACGTGACATTCATAACACGAGTGCTGGCCCAGCGACACGCACTTTTCGAATCTCGTCTGAGGCTTCAAGGTTGGCAAAGGCTTTTATTGCGGAACAGCAGCTTCCAACTCTTTATTAAAGCCGCCTAATGAATGATTTAAAGTCTGACTGCGCTAACAAATCAAATGGAAATATGTATCGTTTTTTTACTTATTTATTATATATGCTCCTCCGAATCTCCCCTCTTGATGTATGAACTTTTGGAGGTGACTTTTTTTTTTCTTTTCTAACTCATTCTGTAACTTTATGGACTGGCTGGATGGGCTATCATTATCTCAGGAATAGTAAAACAATTTCAAGAAGTTTTTTATTTTATCTTTCTAAACCTTTATACGTCAACATGTGATTGGGTGTGCCTCCGTTTGTGGCAACTGCGGCACCACAACACTATTACCGTAAATTCCGGACTATAGAGCGCACCTGATTATAAGCCGCACCCACCAAATTTTAAGGGGATAACCGCTTTTGTACTTACACAAGCCGCACCTGTACATAAGCCGCATGCGCCCACATTAAAATATGTAACACAATCATGAAATTAACCCAAACCCTACACTGAGTCCCGCGATTTTAACTGAACATAAAGTACACAGTTCTAAAACCACAGCCGGTAAAATGAACAGAAAATGATACCGGTAGTTAACATTTGATGCAGACCTGCAGAGTCCAGGTCCCGTTAAAAGTAATCCAAGGAAAAAAAGTGTATATTTTCAAAGGTAAGGGTGGGAAAAATATATATCCATAATTGTCTGCCGTGTCCACAAACACTCACCTCTACCGGTCCCCACTTCCCGTCATCCCCTGCGTCTGTTACGCCCCTTCTTTTTAAATGGTCAGTGCAAGACTTATCAGAATAAGTGTCCAAAATAAATACAAAATAAATACATTACAAAAATATACAGTTGCAAATACATATTATACATGGTTACACATATTTACAAAGAAAGACGGTACACCGAGAGAGTTTTCAAAGCTTTAATAATAATATTTTAACTTTCATCCCAAACCGTGCCTGTGAAGGGTAGCAAAACGCTACTCAGAACACGCTCACAATACAGATAGCGGGTCTGTTAAAAAAAACATACCGTACATGTAGAAGTCACGGTAAACCATTCTCGTCTTCCCCTTATAACTGACCTCGTCAAACTTGTCCTCCTTTAGAATGGGAAAGAGACCTTGTCTTACAGACTACGTCCCACGCTCCCTTATTCAAAAACACGCTAGCAACACGCTCGCAAGGTAAAGTTTGCGTGCAGTAGCTTTGTTTCCTCCTTTATCGGACTGCTCGATTGCGTTTAGCTTGTAAGCTGCGTCATGTGCCTTGAACTCGAGCGCCGCTGGCGGCTGTTAGAAAAATTACATAAATTGGCCGCATCACTGAATAAGCCGCATTATTCTAGTTCAAGTGAACATGGGGGCCAGTTAATGATATTAATTACTTCATTCTCCAGGCACTGCCTTTATATTAAAGCCACATGAGGTCAGGCATTGTCATGGATAAGGATAACCCAAATCCCACTGCACCAGTGTAGATTCTGACAAAAGGTCCAGGATTTAATTCCAATATCAGGGAGATACATTACCTTTGAAGTCTGAAATGAGGCAATATGACAAAAAGATCTTGGGTGGCCAATACTTTCGCTAGGCACTGTATAAAGAAGAATAGCTGTTCATTATTTCACGATCTTAAATCAACAAACACTGGCATACAAATTGAAATGTCTTGAATCCGAATCCTTAGATTATCGTGTTTCCATATGTAGCCCATAAAATCAAAAGAGTTGTTATCAAAGAACCTCACAAGGGTTTTTTTTAAAAACGCAGAAAGTTTGTCCTTTCTCAAGGTTCCTTGATTTTCCTCATGAGAAGGCCTTTGAGTAGTTTGTCCTTGCCCTCACGTAGGTTTTAGATCAGGGGATGGTGTAATAATAGTCTGTAGTTTGCAAAAGTCTGGTCTGTGCAGCTCTTTGAGACTCCTTGTGATTAAGGGCGTCACAAATAAAAATGACTTGACTTGACGTGTTGGAGTCAGTCAGTGCACATTAACAGCACAGCAGAAAAGCAAAGATGTCCTGCCAACAATTACAAACAAAGTCCCATTTGCTCACCCTTCTTACCATCTCGCTATTCTGATGTTTATATTTCATTCCAGTCTCCCTTGAAGCAACGTTGAAAAACTTCCCAGCTGTCTTATGCACATACCTGCCTACTCCAATCAGCGTTTGCAAATCTTCAAGACCGACTTTGACTGCAAATGTTGCAGAACCGCTCGAATACATGACGTCCCAATACCTCCATAAAAAGTTTTTGTAACACCATTATATAATATTGCGGAATTAAAAATGTTTATAGTTATTAACACATTTCAAGATTGGTTTAAAATATGTATTTAAAACACACATTTGAGGGCAGTGACGAAAAATAGTTGTGCAATGTATCTTGATACTTTTACTGCCAGCTAAATGCTTCGATTCTTCAAGTGAGTTTTGATACGTGCATGCCTAGTTGGATTTTCACAACTTATTCACTTTTTCTACTAAAGAGATGGATTACATTTAAAATGTGTGCCAATGAATATGATTTTTCTGCAAAAGAAACAGTGTTTTTTTAGTTGGAAAATAGTCTTTGTATCCATCCATCCATCCATTATCTGAACCGCTTAGTAGGGTCGCAAGGGTGCTAGAGCCTATCCCAGCTATCTTCGGGCAGTGGGCAGGGCCGATTTCTCCAAGATCATTTAGGTGTCTGGGCTGTCACTGAGAAACACAAAGTTTGAGTTCCCTCCAAAGATTTTCTATTGGATTCAGGTCTGAGGACTGGCTGTGCTATACTTCTTACAGAGCCACTGCTTGGTCTTCCTGGCTGTGTGCTTCGGGTCGTTGTCATGTTGGAAGACCCAACCATGACTCATCTTCAATGCTCTGACAGAGGGGAGGAGGTTGTTGCCCAAAATATCACAATACACGGCCCCAGTCATCCTATCTTTAATGCAGTGCACTTATCCTGTCCCATGTGCAGATAAACACCCCCAATGCATGATGCTACCACCCCCTTGCCTCAGAGTAGGGATGGTGTTCTTTGGATTGTATTCTTCATTCTTCTTCCTCCAAACATGCTTAGTTGAATTATAAACAAAAAGTTCTATTTTGGTCTTATCTGACCACAAAACCTTTCCCCATCTCTCCTCTATATCATCCAAATGGTTATAGGCAAACTTAAGACAGGCCTTGTCATCTGCTGGTTCAAGCAGGGGAACCTTTTCTGTCATGCATGATTTCAAATCATGACGTCTTTGTGTATTACCTACAGTAATCTTGGAAACGGTGGTCCCAGCTCATTTCAGCTTATTGACCAACTCCCGTTGTGTAGTTTTGTGCTGATTCCTTACCTTTTTCAGAATCAGTGAGACGCCACATTGTGATATCTTGCATGGAGCTCCACTCCGATTGAGATTGACCGTCATGTTTAGCTTCTTCCATTTCCTGATTGGTCCAACAGTGGACCTTTTTTCACGAAGCTTCTTGGCTATTGCTCCGTAGCCCTTTCCAGCCTTGTGGAGGTGTACAATTTTGTCTCTGGTGCTTTTGGACAGCTCTTTGGTCTTTGCCATGTTACAAATTAGTCTTACTGATTGTGTGGGGGAGACAGGTGTCTTTATGCAGCTAACGACCTCAAACAGGTGCATCTGATTCAGGGTGATACATGGAGTGCATGTAGACTTCTAATGGGTGGACTGACAGGTCTTTTAGGGTCAGAATTCTAAAAATACACAGGTGTTCAAATACTTATTTGCAGCTATATCACAAAACTAAATTGTTAAAAAATCGTGCATTATGAATTGTGGATTTTCCTCTTTAGTTTATCTCTCTCACAGTGGACATGCACCTACGATGAAAATTTTCGACCCTTCCTTGATTTCTAAGTGAGGTAAAAAGCAAAATAGCAGGGTGTTCAAATACTTTTCTTCTTCACTGTAAACAGAAAATAAACTTCCAAGTTCACTACAGATCCTTTCACTGGAAAAATATTCTACTTTCAACTTTTTAAAGTAGAGTACACCTCAAACAACACACCCTCTTTGAAGTTTTAAAATAAAAACAAACGTTAAAAAGTTGCAGTTCTTTGAAAATGTCATCGAAATAGTTTGAGTGGTCCGAACTGGTCAGCAAGTGTCAATGGAAAATTAATGATTTTTCATTAACATTTGAAGTACGCATCAACAAGTCAATTTTCCTATATATAAACAGGGTTGGGTAGGGTTACTTTAACTTGATTACTTTCAATTACTTTTGGATTACTCCAATACCAAACATGCTAATAAAAGACAAAAAAAACTAAATATGAATAAAATTATGACTCACATCATGGGGTAAGCTTTCTCTCCTGGCTTTGATCTCTTTGATCTCCGGCAAAACTAACATAAAATGCGACAGAAACAAAATGAAAATAAATCCAAACAGCTTGCCTACATCATTTTTGCCGTTCCATGTATTCCGTTACTCCCCAAGCCTGCACAAAATTTAGTCATTTTATTCATATTTAGTTTCTTTTGTCTTTTATTAGCATATTTGGTATTGGAGTAATCCAAAAGTAATTGAAAGTAATCAAGTTAAAGTAACGCTACCCAACCCTGTATTTAAGCTAGATAAAATAAATCAGACACCACAAGACTCTGTGGTTCCCTCCGAAATAAGTGCAGTTCCGAGGCAAAATCAGCATCCTCGGACGGTGTGACTTCACAGCTAAAAATGAATAATCATTTTATTGACCTAGTATGACATCTAAAATGGATGTGGTTTTGTAGCGGATCTAATATTTGCTCACGCAAAAGTGAGATGGCGGCCGTCCGGGACCGGCGCTGACAGAGATGTAAAGCGCAGCAATTCTTTAGCGGAGGCGAGCAGGTAAACGCTGCTTTAATTCACAACATAAGTCATCCCTCCCCATGCTGAGCCACTGGGGAGATTGGGAGGAGATAATAGAGAAGAGAAATGAACAGAGAAATGCAGCGAGGAGGCGGAGGAGTGTTGTTGGTGGGGGGTTCGTTATAAGCGGCAAAGGCAGAATGGACGTCGGGGTGCAAAGAAACATTTTTGGTTAATGTCCCACGTTTACCTGAGCTTCGGCGTGGAAAGCAGCCAAATATCAGTGCCGTGCTGTGAGCCAATGAACTCTTTGGCTCATCTATTTGTCTCCGTCCTATCACGAATGCTGCCTCGCCAAAACCTCAGTTCCTCCCCTACTGTCCTGATGATGGTTCAGTTCAAAGATACAGTGCCTGACAAAAGTATTGGCCCTCCAAGAACTTTGTGTCACATTGCCACATTTAAGGCTTCAAACTTGAAGCTAAAAAAAACAAAAATATTTTGTAAGAATCAACAATCGTGAAGCGGAACCAAATTATTTTAACCTTCGAATTTATATTTTCAACGATAAAAACTGAAAAGTAGGTGCTGCAAAAACATTGCCCCCCTGCTCTCTAAGCTCAGCTAACTAAGTCAAAAAGATCCCCAATGACTTCTGAATGATCCAATGTACACCTAGATGACTTATTTCGCAACATTTACACATCTCCTAGAGCGCTGTCCTAGCAATAATATAAAAATGGAGGAGCATAAAACAACGGCAAACCTACCAAGACCGGCCCATCCGAAACTTTTGTTCAGTCTCTCAGTCGCAAAATTTCCCTCCAATGTATCATATAAAATACTATACCTACTTTACAATATAATTTTCATTTTTTTAGTCGTAATCAGGTAACTTCAGTTGTGTTTTTATTTTACAGTCAGAAGTAGCCTGAGTTCCATTGTTAGCTTAGGAGGTAGAGCGCTCATCTTGGGATCAAGGGATCCCAGTTTGAATCCCGGCTCGTCCGTGTTACACGTCGAAGTGTCCTTGGGTAAGACACTGAACCCCTAATACCCCCAATAAGCAGGTTAGCGCCTTACATGGCTGCAAGGTCGCTATTGGGAAATGTGGAGCATATTGTAAAGCGCTTTGGGAAGTCATTGACTTGAAAAGTGCTATATAAGTGCAGATCATTTCATTCATTTCATTTCATCACCTCAGTTATTTAGATGAAAGACACAATGAGACAGGAAATATCAATTTCAGCTCATAAGGTGTGTAAACAAGCACATTCCTGAGTGCCATCTCATATTATCGCATCCAGCAGGGTCCAACTCATCCCTGTTAAAGAGACGTAGTTAATTTCGTCAGGCCAATCAGTTTGCGCAAGAATGACAAGGCCATTGTCAGAAGAACAGTCAACTGTGAGACCACTTTAATGTTTGATATTCAATTTTATAATAGATATACAATCAGCCTTTGGACCACCCTTTTTGTATATGAATGATGGTAAATCACCTCAGCCTTTGCATGTTTGATTTTTTTCTCCCATTGCCTGTAAGACATGTATGCCCAGAATGTTCTGTAAATTTAACCGTTGCAAAAACTTCCCATCCTTATTCAGACTTTATTTTGAAAACACATTTTTTACGATTTTTTTTAATTATGAAAACTACTAAAAGGTTTCATGTGTTTATGTAAAAACATTTTGGGAGTGAAAGTTTGCATGCAATCTGGACAAAACCTGGAAGAAGGAAGCTACATCTTTTCCTTTTGGTGGAGAAACACATACCTGTACTTGACCTTAACAAACCAAAAACTATTGCAGCTCCACTTAACTTCTACAATAAGTAACATTGTAGCAGTCGCTCAAAAGTAGCTCTGAATCTTCACTCTGCATACCTATTATGTCATGTGTGGAGAAACAAACATGTCCAAAAGAATCTCACTGTGACATGAGAACAAAATTGAACGTTTGACACAACCAAACTCTTTGTTTCTCATCCTATTGCCACTGATATTCTTGCCGATTTTCTGTATGTGTCATCTTCAGCAGAGCTCATGTACACTGTGGAGCTGGCCGGGGGTCTGGGGGCCATCTTGCTGCTGTTGATCTTCCTCATCTCGCTATACAAATGCTACAGGATTGAACTGATGCTCTTTTACCGGAGGCACTTCGGCAGTGAGGACCTGGATGGAGGTAAATTGTTTTTTACATTTAAAGTTTACTTCTTGGCCACTGATAAGTGTGAAGGGCTACCAGTTTAATACACATTCACATATAAAGAGCCGATCACCTCTAAAAGGTGTAGGAATCAAAGACCTGAAACATGATATGCCGTTAGTGACAATAATGTCAACGGTGCATAATAGTCAAATGAACGAACAACCCTGGCATCCTATGCAATCTTCTTTGCAGGTGACTAGTAATAAAACAGAAACAAGCATTTATCATTAAGTTTTGATAATAAAAGGCAGGGTGCTGGATTTGAAAACTTTGTAACTATCTACCGCCATCTCCTGATCACATGCATTTTTATACATGCGCGAATAAACTCTTTTATTTCTAATTATGTATGGAGTTTGGGTTGGCGTTTGGACTAGAAGCACGCTTTTTCTTACTTTTATCATTTTTGTGCTCCTCTGACAAATAGCAACTCTACAAAAACCTGCAGGGACGAGCATGATGTCTCTCTCCAGCCCTCTTTACAGCCCCTTAACTTAATGTGTTCTGCCCCCAACACCTCGGATATAAGTAAGATAAAAGCAGATAGGCGCAATGGAAAATAAAGCATAATGGCTTTTTTAATTCAGTTGGGCATCGTTGACAGGAAATTAATACAGAAAATATTCAACCAAACTTTTTAAGGTCACCTCAAATGACGCACCCTAACTTTAAAGTAAAAACAAAACACATAAAAATGGTTGAATTCTATTCTTCTATTGTCACTTGTTCCTAAAAAATCCCCAAGACCCGTCACTGGTGAGCTATTTTTTGGCTGAGCTTTTGCTTAACCTTTGGACGCATAAGTGGGTTCAAAAATGACCCCATGGGTTTGTTGTTCTTTAAAATCTTTAGAAAGAACAAAAAGTTATAATGTTGTCATCTTTAGGTATTCCCACAAGCACTTTTATGATATGATGCCATACGTATTTTTTTCCCCACTTATCTTCGACCCTAGTGTATGTACTGCTAGGTCATACATCCACAGGTTAACTGGTGGCCCCAAATTACTCTCTGTATTTTTTTCCTCCGATTTTTGTTTTTTGTTATCAAGAAGTACAGTAGATTGAGTTAAGTGTGTTCCCAGACAGGGAACAACTATTTTATTTTCTCTCCACTACCTTTCATCTCCAAATTTTCAATAATGATGCCGTCCACCACTGTTAGCTTTTAATATTTAGATGAAAGACATTCTTCCGAAAAATGTTCACAGTCGCTAAAAGGATCATCAAAACGTGAACTTTTTTGTTCCTCCAGCAGAATAGGCTCCATCTCCAAAACATCTTTTTGAGAACGTTGTCCTCTTTTTTTTTTTTTTTTTTTTGCTTCGTATGGGTTCTGTCAAGCTCATAAATAATGATCGTCCTATTGTTTTGCCGTCAAAAACTTTCACATGATTAAGTCATAGTGCCGGGGCTGCCGCCGGTGCGAGCTGTTTTGATTCCCACAACTTTGCTAGGTGCTTAATTTGCAAGGTCGGTTGCTAATTTGAGCCGGACTGTTTGATGTCCCCGTCCTACCGAGAAAAGGCGGCCCGACGCAGCCTTTTCCTTCACGATGCTTTCAAAGCCGTGCGTGCTCCTCAAACAGTTTGCGAAAAAGTCCTCTTTCCTTTTTTTGCATGGCCCATATTTCGGCTTCCGCGGAGAATAATGACACGGACTTACTGAATGTGTCGCGATGAATACTTTGTTCAGTTTGTCTGTTTGCTGCCTGCTCACTTTTTTTGCGCTGCCTGAAGGGAAATCATTTCCAGGCGCTTCTGTGTCACCTCCAGTGTTTGGTGCCTTACTGCAAAAAAGTAATTATCCTAAATTTCAGACGAGAGAGTGCACCGTATTATAAGCCGCATGTGCCCACATTGAAACATGAGATATTTACAAAGAAAGATATTACACAGAAAGAGTTTTAATAATATTCGGTATCTTGATCCCTTACCGTTCTGACGGCCCGTCGGTGGGCCGCCGGACTTTTGATAAACAAATACGTGTCGTACAATGTCACCAGTCACTGAAATACACCGTGCCACATATCATTGGAAAGCTTAAAATATCTGGATTCAAGATATACTCATCAGAGATACATCACAATCAGTCTTAAACAAGCAGAGGTGGGTAAAGTACCCAAAAATGTTACTCAAGTAAAAGTACTTTAACTTCAGAATAATATGACTTCATTAGAAGTAAAAGTAGTCTTTCAAATAGTACTTTCAAAGTACCTGATGAAAAAAAACACTCAAGCACTGTGTAACTGTAGCAACGTCGTATTTATTGACTTTTTTAAAACAACCAATCAGATCATCAAATTATCAAAGTCCATACAATCAACAAAAAATACATTTAATTACAAAGGAGATTAAAATAATCGTTGTAAATTCATGTGCTTTAATAAACAATAAAATACGAATAGTATAAATCCAAAAATAAATTAAGCACATGCACCACCATGCGGCACATTTAAAGTCCCACTACTTATCTTAAAAGGCTCTGCAAGCAGAACAAAAAGCTAGCCCATAAACTCGAACAAAGGAGACATTACATATTGTAGCTGGTGTTTGGCACCCTTTTTAAAGGGACCATGCTTTTGAAGTGAGTCCAGGGGTGCTTCTCCTTTTATTTGTTTTTGTAGTCGGTATAACTAAGCAACATTTTTTATCAGTTTCATCCGTAAACAATGACCCACCGCTGAAGTTGAACATGGTCACATGACGAGGCTGTTATGTTTGATTGGTTAAACATGGTATAGCGGGGACAAACCGACGCATATTTACTTGGAGGGGATTTACAAAGTAAGGATTTCAATGTTGCCTAATGTAGTGGAGTAAGAGTACTGTTTATTCTTCACAAATTTACTCAAGTAAAAGTAGAGGGAATTTGAAATACTCCTAGAAATTCAAAGTTTCCCAAAACTTACTCAGGTAAATGTGACCGAGTAAATGTACTCCGTTACTACCCACCTTTGGAAACAAGAAACCCAAAAACTATCAAACCGGCGTACCTCACCGTTTTGTCCCCTGGCCGTCTTTAACTTCTTTAAATGTCCGCGCAAATGGCTTCGTTAATTACGGACAATCCATAGAATCTAATCATGCGAGATATTTATTCCAAAAAAAAAATAACGCGACCAGATAAATAGGAATCTGCCTTAAACATGTCTGCTTTGTTGGACGTTACTTCTTGTAATCTGTTCGTTTCTCCACATTATTTCCATTTACAAATAAACAGACTATTAAAATTATTCCCAATATGGTAGTTAGCCCTTCACCTTTTGATTGACACCTTTTCCATGATGAGGGTCTGTTCATCCTAGTTTTATTCATGCACAAAGCACGCAGTTACATTAAACTTGCGTCTTCCTCAACACATATGCTTCACCTGTCTCACTATTACCTTTACGGTTCAACTGCCCCTACCAGCCGTTGGAACAAAAAGTCTAAATTAGCCGCATCATTTCATAAGTCACAGGGTTGAAAGCTTGGGGAAAAAAGTCCCGGCTTATAGTCAGAATATTTTGTTTCACAAATAAAGGTACTGTATACTGCGTATACTGCAGGTGTCTCCAACTTGTTCCCAGGTCTTCCACTCCATGTTGCTGGGTTGTCAATTAACTTGTCTCAAGATATTCCAATCCATTTCAAACTGGTAGCCCTTCCCGATGACCAGTAACACAAAAGTAGCTTTCAAAATGTTGGCTACCCCCTAGTATAAGCGTGATAAGTAAACAACCTAATAGTGAATTATCACTGTATTTCCAAAAAGCATTATTCAATAATACAAAACAGAAAACAGCCAGCTGTAAATAAATAGCATATGTTCTTCCCTCGCGCCCAGAAAACAAGGACTACGACGCCTACCTATCCTACACTAAAGTCGACCCGGACCAGTGGAGTCAGGAGACACGAGAGGAGGAACGCTTTGCCCTTGAAATTCTCCCCGACGTACTGGAGAAGCATTACGGCTACAAACTCTTCATCCCTGACCGGGACCTCATTCCGACCGGAAGTAAGCACCAAGTCCTTTTGGCCAATCGAGTCGCTCTGTTTCATGTTGAGTGTTTTTGTGTCTTTTCTGTTTTGGTCATCGGTTGCAAGAGCCGATATCATGGATAAATTACTCATCCTGCGTGCCTGGCCGCATGCATTTGCAAACCACTGAAAATTAGTTCTTACGCTGGGTAGGCTGTCTCAGGCATCGATAGATACTTTAGTCTCTGGCCATGCTGCCTGTTTGTTGTTATGGCGTCATGCGGAACAGATAAAACACAAACACATCCCGGTCCGACCATACGAAATTTAACTTCAGTGGGAAATGTATCGCATTTAATCAAAGCAAAATTGCGAATCGGTCGAACGTTAAAGTAAAAGCGGACGAAGGCGGGCGAGGCCACGCTGGCGTAGGATGTCGTGTTGAGCATGTCTTGTGTTTTGTGTGTTCTTGACCTGAATGTTTACATGTTTATGTTTAGGTCTCACCACTGAGCATTACCAGGATGACACACGACTCTTTGGAGGTACTTTGCCGAGATTTTTTTCCTTTTCTTTTCTTTTTTTCACATTCAATCATTACATTCAAATCCTCAAAAACAGATAAAGATATCAAAGGTTGTTTGAGAAGCAAATCACACTTGCTCTCACATATAATATCACCCTCTCACACTTGTACAACTATACTCTCACACGTACAGTCATAACTACCACAATAGTTCATTTTGCTTGAAGATAATTTTTCTCATTTTAAATATTATTTTGATTTCTCTTTTGAGTTGTTTTTGATCATAGAAAAACATAATACTTGAAAAGGACAAAGATATCCGCCAGTTTTATAAGATTTGTTTCTTTTACTTTTTTCTTTAAAAAAAAAAAACAAATTAGATAGCACTTACTTTACACATTATTATGGACAGAAAAGGAAAATAAAACCAACAAAATCACAATAAAATGAGATGTGGTTCTCTCAAATGCACCAAATGACTAATTGGAGAGAAAAGATCGGGCAGGGCATTATCGTTGTCTACTGTTAAGGGGTTTAATCGACCCTCCACTTTTTTTCTCCTTAGCATTATTTTGTCAAGGCAAAGGCCTGTCTGTGACCCACTAAAACCGGGTCCGTGACCCACCATTTGAGAAATACTGGCATTGACAACCTATTTTCAACTCAGCAACTGTTTTTATCAGCTGCAATTTTAAACTTACAGTATATCGCTTGTTGCAACCCCCCCAAAAAATGCTTCTGACCCAAAAAGCCCTGAAAAAGAAAGAAAATTACTTTGATTTATGGATTCAAACTTGGAAGTGATTGGTCACAACAGAGGGCAATAAATTGAGGACCACACAATAAGAGCTTCAAGCTTAGGGCATCTTGGGTGCCTTATTTGTCGGAAATTGGTCCCCCAGCTCTAGTTGCCTTTTTTCTGCTATTGTTTCCTCCTGATGGAACAATCCTTTTTATTTATTTTTTTTGTTTTTTGGACTGACTTTCGTTCTTAACCACACCTTAAACTTGAGAAGTTCAAGACCAGGCGTTAGGGATAATGTCACCATGAGCACACCATCCCCACTGTCAAAAATGATGATGGCAGCATCATACTGTGTGGTTACTTTTCCTCAGCAGAGATTAAAGATAGTGAGGGATGATGGTTAGAAGGATGAAGCCAACTACAGAGAGAATCTGTTTGAATTTGCAAGAGACCTAATAATGGGGCACAGACTCACCTTCCAACATGACAACGACACTAAACATAAAGCAAAATTTACAAAGGAATGCTTTAATAACCAACAATAGAAAAAGTATTTGAATGGCCAAGCCAAAGTCCAGACTTCAAACTTATTAGGCTGTTTTGAGCTGCTATGGAAGTAAGAATGGGCAAATACTTCTGTTTCAAGATGTGCAAATCTTATAAAGACATACCCAAAAAGACTTGTGGATCGTGGCCATGTGTTTGCCATGTCTACTTTTCAATTTTTTTTATTCATATACGATATAAAATGTTGAAAAAATGTAGTTTCTTTTCTTTTCTTTTCATTTCATTGTGTCTTACATAATGTTAAAATAAGTTTTATTTTGTATAAGTTTGAAACCTGAACAAGGCGACACGTCAAACACTTCTTTGGGGGTGCCGATACTTTGCCAAGGCACTGTAATACTAAACACAATGTTATGATTGCTGTTGAATTCGTGGAATATCAAGCAGACGAGGTCGAACTGCGGCCGTTGGAGCTCACCTGTTTTCAGGGTTGAACGCCACAAAGTTTGCAACGCAGGCACAGAGGGAGCCCGGCAGCAATTTCGCTGGGATGAAGGGGGCAAAATGGCGACGCTCTGAGATGGATGAAAATAAATGCATTTGTCTGCTTTATACGTGTTTCGCCAATGCAATAGGAATCAGAAAGTTTCCACTTACGTGTTGCACATAAATTATATTATTGCAAAGTAAGTATTTACTGTGAGATCCCCTTGAATATCATTTCAAATACATTTTCCGTAATAACTGTAAAATTGGTGTAGGGGAAAAATGAAAATACACCCTCAACGGTGTATTAAAAAAGGGACCTTTTGTGAGTACGCCCATTATCTGATAAAGGTGACATTTTAATCATCAGGTAATAGATATAACAGACACAATAAACATAAATGATCAAAAATTATCAATTGATGTAAGAGTCTAAGCTACCACATCTAAGGTTCTCCTTGTATTGCTAGTAAAGTACTTTTTGCCAACTGCACTTGTTTTGAAAACACTGTACACTGCTGCCTCATAAATTTAACTGGTTCCAGCAGTGACATAAAATGAAATCGTAATACATCAAAACACCTTTTCCCATTGAAGTGAATTGAAACGGGATTAATCCGTTCCAAGATCATGAATTGCAACCAAACCTCAATTACGTCAACTGTGACTGCCCAGTAAGTACACTAATCTTCACTTCTAATGTATACTTTCATACTTTGCAATAACATTTTGAATATTGTCGATCGTAAGTGAAACCCTGGCTCTTTTTCTCTTTAATTTTATAAATAATGTACTGTACTTGAACCATAGCTATAAACAATGCGCAATTTCGAAAAGGAACTGAGTTCTGTCGGCTGCAACCAATGACTGTCTAAGCCATTTGGCAATTTAACTCAGGGGGGTTGCAAAAGTCTCACCTAGATGACAAAGCACAGAGGATAATGTTAGTACGCCACTGACTTTGGATATTGGAAAAACAATTGTATAACGAAGGAGATTTGTGTCGGACACAAACATTCATAAGATGGGTGGAATCGTAAAAAGAGTGCGCACTGTATTGTGCCATTTCAAACATCAGCACCTTTTCCATAATACTGCACTGACAAAAAAAAAAACATTCTTATTTGATGAGAGGAAAACAATCCTGTTTGTTTTTGGTCTTGGTTTGTTGGAAAGTTATGACTTGTGTCACAGGTAAAATAGGAACAACGTTGAAAAGAAGCAAAATTCTCTTTAATAGCAAATGTAAAACACACTTACATTAAGACATACTCACATTAAGAATTATTTTATCACAAAATTAGAACAATATTACCTAAAATGAGCAGAACAGTGACACTACTCCCCATAGTAGGTAGACATTGTTTCTTATTCCAAGGATTATTTTTCTTTTTTAGCAAAACAAAGTAGAAAATTTATCAGCAATTAAAAAAAATCTATTAAAAACATTTGTTGTCCATAGGGTAAGGTTATTTTATTAGTGTAGAGTAAATAATACAAATACAGGTTAATGATGCAACTTTTCTAAAACTCCCCGTCATTGATCAGTGACCTCAGTAGACTGCTTGGTAATTATATTAAAATTATTGGATAATACAATTGAATTATTTTATCATATTAAAGAAATGATTGACTGGAAACCAGATCTACCGAAAGACTGTTGACAAATGTGCCTGCAGCCTCGTAACCATTGTTAGGTTCAGGAAGTTGAGTAGAAAAGGAAGGAAGGATAGACAGATGGGGTGAGGAATTGTCAGCACTATGGGTGGACTGTAAGCACTTGGTATAGATGGATGGATGGACTGTAAGCACTTAGTATGGCTGGATGGACGGTTGGACTAAAATACTAAAAATGGACAGATGGATGGATGTAAAACTTTCTAAAACCTTCAGTCCCCGCTTGAAGACTGGACATGTCCCATGCCATATTGTTGACCTATCGTCTTTTGTCCAACCGAGTGTGTCTTGTTCAGTCTTGTCCTTCGTACACGTCTTCAACCCAGCCACCGCCACATTTTCTCTTATTTCTTTTTAAAACGGACCTTCCTGTTTCCCACAGCGTACATTGAGGACGTCGCGCGCTGCGTGGACCAAAGCAAGCGCCTGATCATCGTCATGACGCCCAACTACGTGGTGCGTCGCGGCTGGAGCATCTTCGAGCTGGAAACGCGCCTGCGCAACATGCTAGCAACGGGCGAGATCAAGGTCATTCTCATCGAGTGCGCCGAGCTGCGCGGCATCATGAATTACCAGGAGGTGGAAGCCCTCAAGCACACCATCAAGACCCTCACCGTCATCAAGTGGCGCGGCCCCAAGAGCAACAAGCTGCACTCCAAGTTCTGGAAGCAGCTGCAGTACGAGATGCCCTTCCGGCGCACTGAGTCCATGCTGGGCCACGAGCCGGCCCTGGACGTGAGCGAGCAGGGCGCCTTCGGCGAGCTGCAGACCGTCTCGGCCATCTCCATGGCGGCGGCCACCTCAACCGCCATGGCCACCGCCCATCCGGACCTGCGCTCGTCCTTCCACAACTCCTACCACACTACCGTCAGGCAGAAACACTACTACCGCAGCTACGAGTACGACCTGCCGGCAGGGGGCACCCTACCGCCACTCTCGTCGCTGGGTGGACAGCACACCTACTGCAACATCCCGCTCACGCTGCTCAACGGTCAGAGGCCACCAGGGAAGAGCCGCGAGCACAGCCTGGAGGAGGCGCACGCCAACAACGCCATGCTACCCCTGCTGCCGCGTGAGACAAGTATCTCTAGCGTCATCTGGTAACCCAGAGAGTCACAACGGTGAAAGTCTTTTTGGGTGATACCTGATTCTCCCACAGAACGAAGGACAGACGCTCTGTTCCAGGTCATTATCTACACGGAGATTTTTAATTGTCAAAGGACACTCCCGTGGAAGAACGCTATCTTGGACATGCACTAACACGCTTGGACCCATGTATGCACACACATGCATCCATCCACGCAAAAAAAGGAAAACAGGGTCTTGTACATATAACTCCATTCATTTGTAGCATTATTTTTCTGTTCTGTCATTCACTTTTCTGTTGCATCCAAGGAGTTTGCTTTTACGGTAGCGTGGAACTGCCGATGTGGTGGGTACAGTTGTGACATTTATACATTTTAATAGTCAAGCTACTACGTAAACCCCCCCTCCTTGAAAACACTCATTTTTTTTAACAAAATCTGGGTTTTTTTCTTATTTTATTTTATTTTTAATTTAAACAACATCAAAAAATATTGACCCTTGCCTAGTATTTTAGTCTACGGCTGCTTCCTTTTTGAAGCGAGACCAAGTCTTTGTGTCAATAAACTACTCCAACAATTTTGCAATTTATTTCCATTTTGGTAAAAGGTTGCCACTTCCGGTTTCAAACTACCAAATGCTTTTAAAAACTAAACACTTCCTAAAAGTCCTGGTAAAGTTGTTTAAAAGAAAATTATGTTGTTAGGGATCTTTAATTTTTCACAAATTGTAATCTTTGTGCATTGTAGAACTCTATTGGTTGCACTTTCTCAATACAGTTACATTTAGTGCTCAAATAATACACACTGTCCCTTAAAGTAACTATTTTTTGTAGCGTCGGATAATTTTATATATTTATGGTATCAGTACGTGATAGCAGCATTGCTAATTGCTCTAGATTTGGTTATCAAGGAGTTTGCTTTTACGTTAGCGTGGAATAGCCGTTGCGACGGATACAGTTTGGACTGAAACTCAAATATATTTATACGTATGCATACTTACCAATACTACAGTTTCATGCATTAGACTACTGCTTGGCTACCTGTATCTCTGTGAAAACAAAATCTAAACAACTCTACTATTTTATTTTATCTTTTTTATTTTATGTATATATATATATATATATATATATATATATATATATATATATATATATATATCGACAAAGAATCTTTGACTAGAGACTAGTATCTTAGTCTATGGTTGCATTATTTTGAAGTGAGACGATAAGTCTTTGTGCGTGAATTAACTGCTCCAACGAGCCCTTTCTAGCTTCAAACAACCACACATATTTTTTTTTAATATTTCAAATGGATTGTGTTTCATCCATGAAAATAGAATTCGCAATAATATCCACCACATTTTAATGTAAAAAGTTTAGCATGTATACAAATGTACTGCAATTACAATTAAACATATTGGTAAAACCCTCGTATCCACATTTAAACATATTAACAAGTATGGTTGAAATCTGGTACACAACTTTTAAAGTACAGTATTACCTCAGTTACCATGTTTAATGGGGGTCAAAACCCGCAAAACGTAAAAATCCCTGAAGTAGCGACGCCCTTTCATAAAAGCGCCCTACGTTCAAACCTACCTCAAGATGAATCTGTACCAACTGAGAGTATACGACTGTAACAAAATAACAAATATAGATCCACAAATAAAAACACAGATCACAGAATTGTAGGTGAATAAATAATCTACGTAATAAAAAGTTACAACAAAATTGTATGGCTTATGCGGCACGGCAGCTGAGTGATTAGCGTGTCCACGATAATTCTGTGTGTTCAAATCTAGCTTCCAGCCTTCCTGTGCGGAGTTTGTATGTTCTCCCCGTGCTTGCGTGGGTTTCCTCCAGGCACTCCACTTTCCACCCACATTCCAAATCATCCATGTCAGTTTAACTGGCCGCTCCAAATTGTCCCCAGGTGTGAATGGGCGAGTGAATGGTTGTTCGTCTCTGTGCCTGCGACTGGCTGGCAACCAGTTCAGGGTGTCCCCTGCCCACTGCCCGGACATAGCTGGGATAGGCTCCAGCACACCCACAACCCTACTGAAGATAAGCAGTGCAGATAATGGATGGATGGCTTCTCCTCTCAGAGGAAGAAAACTATTGAGAGAGGGGCAGGCTAGCTGCACGCAAGCATCAGGTATCCTTGAATTAAGCCAGGGCTCCGTAAGACTAAAAATGGAACCGTCCTGTAGCAGTTTCCCATGAGTTACAGCTCCAGGTAATCCGTACCATAGGTTATAGATCTGGTGTTGGTAAGATAAAGGCTCGGCAGGAGTAATTTGTGAGAGTAGGCCAGACCTGCAGCGCCACTATTGCATTCCCTTCCGACACCACCTCTGTCTAATACAACTACAACAATCTAGGGAGCACCAGCTGGTGATCACCATTTCTACTGTAGCCGTGCTTTTCTATTTGGTTTCGGTGGACAAATTGACTTGTGCACCTGCCTAC
This sequence comes from Urocampus carinirostris, assembly GCF_059441175.1. Classification (NCBI taxonomy): domain Eukaryota; kingdom Metazoa; phylum Chordata; class Actinopteri; order Syngnathiformes; family Syngnathidae; genus Urocampus; species Urocampus carinirostris. Next base: position 23,442,298 of record NC_142362.1, on the reverse strand, counting down.
CCCATCTGTTTGACTGGCAGCATACACCTTATAACAGTCACGCCCACCCAACACACAAAGATCTTCCCAACCAGCTCCTGTGATGGCATTTGCTGTGTGCTGTCTTCTGCAAAGCACAATGTCGATATGTCGATATGAATGACAATGAAACAGCGACAACGGAAACGTGAGGTAGTGAGGTGTGTACTCTCAAATAAAGGATATCTACATCTACAATACAATAAAACAAAAGAACATGTTAGATAAAATGACATCTGGGTAAAAGATAAACAAAAAAATGGAACAAAAAAATTTACAAATGTCTGCCCACTTAATTTTCAGGCATATCCGTAAATTGCTTAAAAAGGAGAGTTATAGACACCAATAGAACAAATACAACACACTGTTGATATGTGCTTGTCATCGGTATGCCATTTCGGTATCACTAACTACTTTTGACATCAGTATTGTAGTGGAAAAATTATGACAATGAACATACCTAAAAAATTTAAGTGATTTAAACTATATCTGAAAAATGTTTGCATGGTTTTTAAAATGTATATACAAAGCAATTTTTAACATTTACAAGTGCATTCAAACATGAATCTGAATAAATGTAAACTTACCTGTAAACGAGCTGTTGGCACACAGATGTCATTACCTCGTATTTTTATTGTGGATAAATGACAAATGATATAATTTTTAAATTCGACTATAAGGCACACCTGATTATAAGCCGCACCCATCACTTTTGCAAAAGTAAATACATTGTGTTCATCATAGAATGAAAAATGACCAATAAAGACGATACAAAGAGTTTTCAAGGTTTTAGCAACGTAGCTTACCTTTCCTTGCAAAGAGTTCTTGCAACATGGCAGTAAAAGAGCACTTACATGGCACTAAAAGTTGTGTCTTGACAAAGATCAGAATGACGTTTGTTTTGTGGAGTTGGAGCTGCCATTCTTTGGTCGATTTGTTAATGGCATTCCATTTGTAACAGATATCCCAAAATGTTTCATGTGCGTCAACGAGCACAGTTGTTAGCGAAGACTCAATCTCCAATCTAATTAGATTTCTTTGTTACTGCATTAGCCGATACGTCTTCAGTAATTTTATTCATTTGACATTGTACATATATATGAGTTTAATTTTTTGTTTATACTTTACACAAAGTAAGTTCTATAAATTGGCCGAAATTTGCTTCAGCTTTCTGATGGTAAATCCATAAAAAAGCAGTAGGTTATAGTTGGAATTTTACGAGACAATGTACAGTGGGATTAAATCATAAAAATTGCTAATGTATACATACTAATGTCAAGAACCAGAACAGGATCAGACCCAAAAGCGTGACATTCTCACACAAGCTTTTTATTTTACGGGAAATGGGGAGTCATGCACGTTAGGCAGCGGTCTGACGTGGAAAGACAGGAAGCCTGAGACCGACGAAATCAATTCCAATTGCCCGGGTTGATATCGGACAGATGGGGTCGATACCGGACAGGACGGGACAGACAGGATACATAATGAATCAGGATATCGAAAATAAACAGGACAAATTAGACGGAAACTAAACTGAAACCGATATTAAACAGGACAAAATAGACGGGAACAGGAAATACCAACATGGACAGGACCGAGTCTTACGGGGCAGAAGTTCGTTGAGCGTGAGAGCGCTGAGCTTAATAAAGCCAATCTCTCAACAAGCCGCAGCTGGTGCCACACGGGCGGGGCCAATTGGGCGTCATGGCAACCGTATCAAATAAACCTGTGACCATATTTGTAAATGCTAAAATTACTAAAAACTATTATAAACTTGTTTTACTTTTTTATTTTCCAACCCACGTGGTATTATAGGAGAAAATCCGTATTTTGTCTACATTTACATTAAAACGTAATCATATTTGCAAAGGTGTTCGAGCAAACATGGAAAATCATTCAACGGCATTCAAATAAATTGTATTTGCATGTATGTGAATTTGTATGAACATTTAAGTCGCCAGTTCCACGCTTCTGTATGCTTTGACTTCCAAAGGTGTATATTTTGATCTATTGTTTTTCTTTCCAAAACTATTTCAACGCCCATGCTCTTGTTTGCGAAGCAAGTTATGCAGTGTACTCTTTCATTTCAATTATTTTCTAGGTTGTCCTGGACATTTGATAAACTTCCAGGGGCTGAAGTGACTTTGAGGTGTTTATTGACCTGTAAAAGGTGTATCTACTTAAAACAAAAAGGAAAAAAAAGGAAAAAAACATGATTATCACACAAAAAATATCTTAGAATATGCAAAAATAGAAAATGTGTGGAATGCAGGGGCGGGGCTTGTCCACACCAATCAGCTCCCTGCAGCAGACGAAGATGATGTTCGGAATTTTCTATTTGAGAATGCCTCACCTTAAAAAAAATGTGTAGATTATTTTAAAAAAATGTGTCTATTTTTATAAGCAGATGCCTGAGGACTCCGATTTTATCGTTTCATCCACCAGGGAGGACAATTCCATGATTTCTACATGACTTTGGAATCCCAAACGAACTTGAAAAATGTTGATCGTTTGTTTGTTTTTAAAAGATAAACAATGTTCACTTTGTGATAACTGCTTTGATTTTCTATGTAACAATAATTCATGTTTAAGGCAAGAAGAGGAGTATGTATGTGTTTTTGGGGGGAAAAAACTTTAGAAATATTTGAAGGTGTGACTTTTTTTGAGTATGCATAGCAAATAGATATGTACTCTATATATAATATAGATATTTATATAAATATATAAACACAATTTTCACGCGGAGAGAAACGTCTATCTTTATAGAAACACGAGTCATGATCAGTTGCCCTTATACTTTCTCACTGCACATTAAAAACAACCTTGATTTCCTTTGCACGCCTCCCCCTTTTATGTCCAAGGTTTCCAACGTCATTGCTAACCAAAACAGCAGCTCCAGAGGGTTTTTGGATGTTCACGCTGCCTCTTACCTGAAGTCAGCTGGGATACGTTTACACATCTCTTAACCGCCTGGGTCGTTGGGGAACCACTGAGGATGCGACTCTGGACAAACCTCTCCACTGCTGACGGTTCCTGGGCTGAAATTGGGTTGTGGTATAGTCTGCACCAGTTCATTCCTTGATTATGTCAGCCCAGTTCTTTTTTTGCGCGCCTCAACTTCTCCTTCCTCGGACTGTGCTCCAGAGTTGATCTTGTGATGAGACATTACCACTGCAATTTTCATAATGTCCACTGTGTCCACTGATGGTGTTGCACACTATTTTTGGGTTATGTAGCTGACGGCGTTGGGCGCGTTACTGAAAACAAAAGTAATTCATACAAGTTCAGCCAATCAGAAGACGACAGTCCCACGGCTGCCGATTTTGGTCGGCCATCTTTGTATCACAAACATTGCCCATGTGATCCACATGTTTTTACAGGGTTTTGTATCAAAATGGTTTGATGATTTGCCTGGGCCACTTGTAGATAGATAGATAGATAGATAGATAGATAGATAGATAGATAGATAGATAGATAGATAGATAGATAGATAGATAGATAGATAGATAGATAGATAGATAGATAGATAGATAGATAGATAGATAGATAGATAGATAGATAGATAGATAGATAGATAGATAGATAGATAGATAGATAGATAGATAGATAGATAGATAGATAGATAGATAGATAGATAGATAGATAGATAGATAGATAGATAGATAGATAGATAGATAGATAGATAGATAGATAGATAGATAGATAGATAGATAGATAGATAGATAGATAGATAGATAGATAGATAGATAGATAGATAGATAGATAGATAGATAGATAGATAGATAGATACTTTATTCATCCCCGAAGGGAAATTCACATTTCCAGCAGCATCCCTTTGCTGAGAACAATACAATAATAAAGCAAAAGGAATACAATATACAAATACCCAATGTGACGTGCTAATACCCACTGTAGCGTGTTGTATAGAGTATTTAAATAGTGCTACATAAAATACACACTGCAATAAAAGTACGGTAATATGCAATGTAGGGGGTGAGGTTTAAAAGTAGATTGTAGATTGTTTAGGGCAGTGTTTTTCAACCAGTGTGCCAGGGCACACTAGTGTGCCGCTGGTATTTGCCCAATCTTATCTTTCAAAAAGATCAGGCCATTATTGAATATTTTTGCTATCTTTAGACGAGGAACTCTAAGTCATCCATATCAGTAGCTGGCAGTATATTTTTATATACTTTTTCTATACTAATTATCTGCTTATGAGGTAACAAAGTACATCTAATAACTCATTTTGTTCAACAAAGCGGTTAAAGATTGTCAAGTCAAGTCCAGTCACATTTATTTGTATAGCCCTTAATCACAAAAATGTCTGCACAGGATTACAATTACACCATCCCCCAATCCTGAACTAACATGCGGGCAAGGGAAAAACTCAAAACCTCAGCATGAGGAAAAAGGAAACCTTGAGAAGGGGCCTCACAAGTGGTAATCCCCCTTCCAGGATGACCAAGGTGGAATAGATTTTGCATTGAGTTACAGTACACAAACATAGTAAACATCAATAAAAGAGAACACTAGATAACATGTTGAAGTTCGTCTGGAAATTGCATGACAGCAACGACGCCTCAAGCTTGTAAACTAGTCCAAAAAGTCCATAAGAGCAACGACGCAGCTTCCCATCTCTGCCGTAAAAATTAAAAACATAAATAAAGCACATAATTATTTTTTATTTTAGGTGTTATTTTCTTTTTAGATACTAATTACCTGCTTATGAGGTAATACAGTGAAATATTTTACATAACTTCATTTTCAAACATTTTCGACGGTCGGTGTGCCTCGGAACTTTTTTATAAATAAAAGTGTATCTTGGTTCAAAAAAGGTTGAAAAACACTGGTTTATGGCACTTGTAATAAGATCCCTTAGGTCTTAAGTTCCCTGTGAGAGAATGGGCTTGAACCCACATCTCACATAGTCTATGAATGACAGGCTGTTGCATTGTTTGCTTAAAGTCTTAGAAATGACCCGACTTATTACTGTTATCATATGTAAACAAACAATCAACATCAATACCTATACAGCCAACTCCCAAGTTTTAACGCCTACATTCACAGTAACATGCTGTGAAAATTAGTGGGTTACAATTTCAACTAATTCCTTATAACTCACCACCCTATCAGTCTCATAGCATGACGTGTAGCTCCTCCCTGCCACGTGAATTTTTGAAATACAAACCTGGACACGCCTTAAAAAAATCCAGAATGGGTTTGTTCTGTCATAGGTTATGAACTTATCAACTTATCTTTAAAGACAGCCTAATGAAAACTTTTATCGCATTACATGCGCCAAGAAATAAGTGTAAGGTGCCATATCTAACACTCATGAAGGTCTGTCAGAAAGGAAAACAAAAAAGTGTACATACCTTGCTTCACATTTGTTGAAACTTCTCGCGTAGGATGCGCATATTAAAAATCTGTTTTGAGGTCAGTGTGGTGCTCCTTCCATCCCTGAAACCTTCCTGTTCTTCAGCCAGGGTGTTTTCATTCTGTGGTATCAGTCTGTTTAGGAGGACCTTTAGAAGTTCATACGCCTGTACATCTATTGATGCTTCAATAACCCAAATGAGGACATTACCAAGTATTTTGTTTTCAATCTCTGATTGGATAACATTTTTATCTGGTGCATTGCGTTCCTTTAAGTGACGGTTTAGATTACAATTTGCTCTTTGGCAGATTTTGCAATAATTAACATTAGGGACTTTGCAGTAGTATGGATGAATAGCTTATTATTAAAATCATTACCACTATAACAGGCGCACTTCCTGTCCTTGCACCAAAACTGGGCTTCATGTAGGATGTAGCTTTGCCCCCCGTACTGTGGAGTCCATTAGTAAGCAGCTATAAATTGGGAGTATAATGTATGAATCATCAATAATTGCACTCTCTCCTTAAGAAAGCATGCTGTGTCTTAAAAATAGACAAACGCGAGCCAGCGTCTTATCCCTATTGCAAATTAATATTGCTGAATGAACGCTGCCAAATAGTGCCATCTCCTGGGTATTGAGACACACTGACAACACATTCAAAATAATGAACACACTGCAGTACAGTACATTTATCTGAATAGCCCCTGTGAAAATATATTGAAACTTATGCACGACAATTCCTATATAAATCAGTGACATGCAGTGAGGTTTTATAGTCTGATTTACTGTACAAATAAATGAACCTACATGTAATCTATCACTTGATTGGCAAAGCATAAAAAGCAATATATGAACTGTAGCACAGAAAATCGTAGGTAGGTAGGTGGGTAGGTAGGTAGGTAGGTAGGTAGGTAGGTAGGTAGGTAGGTAGGTAGGTAGGTAGGTAGGTAGGTAGGTAGGTAAAAAGAGAGGGAGAGAGCAATAGATTTTACATTGAGACAAATTATCTTAATATCGGTATTTATTTCACTTACTCCCTATATTTGCTTTGTTGTTGTAAGTTTTGATCTCAAATTAGCTTTGTTTTTCCGATGTCTTCCTTGAACTAAGTGGTTAAATAAATCAGACCAGATAATATCATGAAAATTGATACATTTTATACCATTTAGCCAAAAACGATTTGCAATATATACATATACTGTATTATCTCCCAGCAAGTGTACATCAGCTTGAGAATCACCCGACTGTTCAAGCCCACTTGTGTCAAAATATGGAAGTTGTGTCTGTTGATTCAAACCTTTTTGACATATCCGCTCTACAATATTCCGTGGATTTTAATTAACTCTTCATCGAATAAACATGAACGAGTTTCCTCCAGGCAGTCCGGTTTCCTCCCACATTCCAACGACATGCATTTCAGGTGGATTGGCCAGTCCAAATTGTCCCTAGGTGTGACTGAGCGAGTGAGTTGTCTGTCCCTGTGTGCCCTGCAATTGGCTGGCAACCAGTTCAGGGTGTCCCCTGCCCACTCCAGCACCCCGCGACCCTACTGAGGATAAGTGGTGCAGCTGATGAGATGAGATGAGATGAGGTGTTGATCTGATTCTGTAAGAGTCGCAAACTACGATGGAGACCATGTCGTGTCTGCCATTAAGTGCGCCTGGTTGAGAGAGAATGGGAATTGTAGGAAGTCACTTCTGAAAATAGATGAAGTAATATTGTATGTTATCGGAGTACGCCCCTGACCACATCGAGAAAGAGTTATCGCATTATATCTGAACACTCAGGTGGAGAAAAACACTGTTGCAATGTTTCAGCTTGCCCTTGTGTCAAAAAGAACATCAAGTTGTTGTGCCAGGATTTCCAGGGCCTTTTCCAAAGCACCACTACCTGTGAAGACAATTTATGTTTGCAGCCAGCATGAGGTTTATTGGGAGAAAGCAGATTAATAGAGCAATTAGCCAGTTAATTATTGATAATTACCAGTTGCCTAAAATAATATGAAAAATATAAAAGAGTTGGTTTGCATGGGGAGCAAATTGTGAGTTTGTGTGACTGAGTAAGTGTGAAGCACATTGTAAAGCGCTTTGGGAGGTCTTCATTGACTTGAAAAGCGCTATATAAATGTAGGCCATTTACGTTGACATTTATACTGCGCACCCACAATTCCTTGATTGACCACTAGAGGACAGAAGAGATTTGGAACCAGCTATTACAGTAGTTCAAGGGTCACCAGTCTTTTTGAAGCCTGGAGCTAAATTTCTGTTATTGATTACTACGAAGGGCTCCAAGTTTGACATACACTTCTAAAATAACAACTTATCATTTTATTACTTTGTTAGAATAAAGTTATCACTGTGGTTTGATCATTAGAAGTAGGTTAAAAAATGGCTCAGTCCACCAGTAAACATCTGCAAGTATACAGGTATCTGCGATGTAGGATATTTAATCTTGCGTGTGCATTCATCAAGACATATGATATTAAAATCTTAAGTAAATTGCAAATATAATTGTTTTTCAGACAAATCTCTAAAAAATGACTGTAATAAAATGTGTAGCGTACATTTTCAGTTGCAGGTTGTTCTTATTACAACGCTACCTTAATTGTTTGCATGGACCATAATAAATATCCATAATTCATACCAAATCCTTGCACTAATACACATTTCATAGGTGCCCTATTTTGGTGTGCACCAAGCTCCTAGGGGGCAATGGTGCTTCATAGGACAACACCATACAAACTAGTGCCAGCTGCCATGAATCTCGAGAGAAGAAGAAATGCAATGGCAAAGAGAAACCACTAGAGAAGTGTCAGTGTCATTTTCAAGCAGGAATGTTGACAAACATGACAATTTCAAGCATTTTATAAGCACTTCACCCATACTTTTTCAACCATTGAAAATACGACATTCAAGGATTTCAAGCACCCGTACAAACCCTGCACATCTGTTTTCTGCTTTTCCTTGTTGTTCCTTGTTCACGTCGGCAACCTTTCTCTTCCTGGTAGGTTTTGCAAGGCTACAGGATGTCTTCTGCAAACACTTTATGTCATTTTAGACAGTTTTGTCAAAACAAACACAGGCTTGGCCAACTACCAGTTTTTTAAGTTAGGACAATAAATAAACCTTGATGCCAAGAATCACGATCATGTTCCAAAAAAATCAATCTTGTGAACCTCCTAAAAAATGGGCCCCGAGTCCGCGGGTTTGAAGCTTTTCACTTTTACTGAATCCCACACTTCCCAAAAACTACTCAAATATATAGTTTTGTTTTGTGTAGATATGGTGTTAAATGCTCTTTATATTAAAAACAACAATAAACACAACTAATTCCTGTCATTGTTGTTTGCTTTAAAACATATTGTTATATATTATTTCCCTCTTTCATTATATTCGTCCTGAATTTGGCGTGATTTCATCCTGGCAAGGAAAAATATGACCTCATTCATTGCCACTGACTGCTAAATACGTCAAAGATGCAACTGAAAGAAACTGACAGGACATGAATTACTATTGCAGGATTATAGCCATCAGTTCAGACGATTATTACGACAAAGGGATAGTTTTCAAATAAAAAACATATAATAACATAAGGATATTCATATGAATACAAAGGTTTTAAAGAAGTCAACATAGTTAAAAAAATATTGAGTGATTTTGGGTATCAAAAAATATATATTTTCAAAAAAAGGCAATCTTTAACTCATTTTTAACTCCAATGAGGAAAGCGGGTGCCAACCAATTTTTGCTGCTTTGACTCTTTTTTTAAGACCTGCTACATTTTCTTCTATTGCTATACATCACACGATTCAGATATTTTTTAGGCCAGCGGAGAAGGCCTTGCAGGCCCTCATGGACCACTATTGCAGTTCAGAAAGGATTTAGGGTAAAAAGTGGGAAATGCAAAGGTTATATTTATGCCTTTCCCATATCTATATCATATTATAAATTATGTTTAAGTAAAATGGAAAAAAATCTCTCATTTTATGCATATTTAAAAATAATTTCAAGGGTAAAAAAATGACAGTTCCTTAACAAAACCAGCATGTAAAATTAGAGAAAGGGTGTTGTTTATTTTAGGGGGAAACAAATCAACATGCTAGCAATAGTCACAAAATCATATGTGAATAAAAATGTGTGCTATTTTCCAGCAATATAATCTAAAACTCAAATAGTGTGCTATACACAAGGTATAGTGTTTTGTCGCACTCGGGTGGTCTTAAAAACGCTGTTTTGACCCACTGAGTGTTTATAGCAGTGGAACGAAGCCTCCTCCAGCATGCCGTCATTTGTCACGACCGACTTTTTATCAAAACGTAAATAAGCTGCTGTCCGGAATCAGGCTGACCCAGATTCACCCAAGGTAACCGTGTGAGTTTTGTCAGCAGTTTATCTGCATGTACCATGTAGGTCCGAGGTCGTCTGTCCCCGCAGAAAGTGTGTCAGCAACAGCGGTGAAACAAAAAACACTTCAGGGAGTTTATCTTGGAAAAATAGTTTATAAAACAAATAAGTTAGGCTATGAATCACAGAGGCAGCTTTCAACAGAGCATGAAGCATTCGCACCCATTTTTTTTTTACTCCACCTGTCCAATATAAACCTTACTGTACAATCTGTTGGGCAAATGGGTGGTCACCAGTGTTGGGAGCAATACAATGGAACACGTTCCCGGAACGCAATTATTTTTCTCTGTAACGAGTACTGTAACGCTTTTATCGACGAGATATTGTAACTTAACTGTGGTTACAACATGGTTACTTTCCTACTATGTAAAAGGCGACGGTGAACTATAACGACATCGCCTTTTTAATGGTTACTCCTTCCCTCATGAAGTAACACACAATGTTAAATACAATAAGTAGATGGGCATGTATATATCTACTTGCACAATACAACTGAATAGTTACGGGGGCGTCGTCTAAAGCACATAGTACGAGAGCACGTAGTTTGTCCCTACTGATATTCTGATATTCTCCCTAACGTACATACTCACATCTAAGCTGTACTAACATCCATCTATCTATTTTCTGCATCATTTGTCGCCGTGGTGTTTTTGTTGTTCAGTTTACTTGTGAGTACTTATTCTGTGTTATTTCGTGTTCTTGTTGCCCGGTGTTTAAGTTAGTTAGTGTTTGCCAATCTTGTTGCAGGCATGAGTCACAGAGCCCGCTTTGATATGACCTTGACTTATTTGATTATTCAGAAACTTTGTCGGTCTTTTTCTAACTACCTGTCTATAAATGAATCCTTTTTTAAAGTAAAATACAGAAATCAGGGGGTCAGATAATGTGCGCATACAGTATTTGGTTGTTTCATCCATAGATATAGTCGGCAGTGCGGCCTATACTGGATCAAAAACATAAACACGAAATTTACGGTAAAAAGTGCTGAATTTTTGTCTTTTTATTTGTAAAATTATTTTTGCAATACAGAGACTCCTCGCTACTTTGCGTGTTATTGCTTCACCCGCAGGAAAGAAAAATATTTATTTGGAAAAATTGATTGATTGAATAAAGGTATCAAACGCGTCATCGAGGATCATTTCAAGCATCCGGAATTCAAGCTAATTGGAAATTCAATTAAAGTAAAAAGAATAACCACTGAGGAACAATTACTGGCAGACTAAATTTGGCGTGTAGCCACATCCACAAGGTAATGTTACAACAGTGTAAACTGTTGCCGGTTTCCATGGTTTTAGCGTACATAACATTGGCGACGAGGAAGGTACTTCCACACTCTCGCCTCTTCCTGGCGACCCACCAGCCACGTTGCATTGCTGGTTAGAATCCTTTGAAACTATTTTAGAAGCCATCGGGCTAGCCGACGCTAACAACACGCAAAGGCTGGTAATGCTAATCTATGGCCTCGACAGTGAGGCCCAACTTGTCTTTTGCGGGCTCCATTGCATTGCTTTCCGGACATTTCGCCGCTCCACAGAGCATCATGGTGCGGCGGATTATCTTTCAGAGTTGGTCTATTACATCGCCGACCTCCTGGGCTTAGCCAGCATTTTATCGTACATACCACTTACGGAATGTCTTGGCTGTTTTAGTTTGCAAGCTCTCAAGATTTTATTTTTAATGTATTTTTAAAGTGCCTATATTTAAGCAGTTTTAGGAGTTTGGCTTCAATGTGTGTGTATACAGTCATCTGTACCATGATGATTAATTTTATAGAAAGCTGCTACCTTTGGATCTCAGACTTTTTTTTCAGTAATGCGCCCATCACTGGTGGCCACCTATTTTGGGGGGGAAGTGAGGGTCCTCATTTGCCATAGAACATCTCCATGAGCACCTCCTCGATGTTGACGCTCCCGATTATGGGCTTGAAGAAGAGCTGGGCCACCACGGCAGGGCTGATGGACCGCAGCATGGACAACGCAATGAGCAGTTTGGCGAAACGGGTGGTGTCTTCGCGGTGGATCAGCCGTACATGTTCGTTAAGGGCCTGGTGGGCTTCTCGCCGTAGGGACTGGATGTACGGCAGGCAGCGGAGACCTTCCAGATCTGAAAAAAACATGAGTGAAGGGCACAGACAATTCGGTCAATCACCACAATGTCTATTTGGATGTCTAAGATGCAATATTGTGTGCTACTCTGCTGGCAGAACTGCACTGCATGTCCTAAAGGGATCGTACATTTTTTATCAAAGCCGAATTCAAGCACTTTTAAGGACTTTCAAGCCAATTTTCCAATTACCAATCAAAGGAAAAACTTGAATCATGTATTCTGCTGAGCCATAAATATATCTGCAATTTACATATGCACTTTTAAATCTTGCGTGTGCATTTATGAAGGCATCTGATTTTTGGATCATGAGTAAATCGTGAATATATTTGTGGATCTGAACAATGTGTGTGCAAATATTTTTTGGACAAATCTTTCCTCATACAGGTGTTGGGTAAAGATGAATAATGAAGTAACATGTAGCTTACATTTTCAGTTGCAGGAAGTTCTTCCTATAGAAATTTCCCATTAGGAAACACTACCTTAATTTTGGCATGGCCCATGGTAAATGTCCATTATTGATATGTAATTTTTGCACTAATACACATTTCAGAGTGCCCTGTTTAGGTGTAGTATCCTTTTGGGCGCGGCCCATAAGGGGTGATGATGTTTCATAGGACAATGCCTTGCAAAGTAATGCCAGCTGCCGTTAATTACGAGGGAAGAAATGAAATGGAAAAGTAAAGCCATCAGAGAGCACAGTCAACGTCATTTTTAAGCAGATTTGTAGGAAAACATGGAAACTATTTCAAACCTTTACAAGCTTTTCCCCCGAAATTCAAGCACTTTTCAATTCTTGGAAACACTACATTAAAATTTAAGCACTTTCAAGGAGTTCAAGCACCTGTATGAACCCTTGTGCTTAGAACTTTTCCTACCAGATATGTTGTTGAGTTTTGTAGTATCCTAAAATATATGTGACAAGAATTTATTTTTTGTCTCAAAAATTAAAGTTATGATGCTCATTTTTTCAGACAAGTAGAAAGGACATGAATTTGTGAGGCAACATTAGTATAATGTTAGAATGAAAATGTATGCTTCAAATATTAATAGTTTTGTTTGAATTGTATCACAACATTTATGCATATTTTATAGTATATCATTAAAGGCATATTTGGTTATATATTTGACCTTTTATGTTAATAAAGATTAAACAAATGAATACACAAATGCTATGGTAAAAGTAATCACATCATACTGTGCTGATAAGAAGGATTACATATCAATCAGGCTGATTTCCAAGAAAGTATATTTAACATGTATAGATAGACACAATATGTATATATATAGATAGATGGATCGTTGGATAGATAGACCGATCGATCGATTTGTTTGAAAATATGATAATTTTTCAAAAGCCTAATCTATGTTTAATTATCATCATTCAATTTCATGTACTACACACAAGTTTTAGTTGCACCATTGTTACAAATTGAATTAATTTCCATTTCGTTTGCAATGCTCACTACATTGTTATTAATTACAATATAGACAAATCGATACTAGTTTTTTCAAACAGAATACGGATTCTAAACCTCTGACTAAATGTTCCAACATCAAAACTTTTACTTAACCTATTTTTATTGAGTTGATTAGAACTTTATGGGCACATTTTCTGAGTCCATGGGATTTTTATTTCAAAAGATTTTCCAATCTTCATTTATCTTAAAATGCATGAGAAAAATAACTTTTAACCATCTCCTTTGAATTAATTATGTATTGGTTTAATTAAACATAAAAAAGTGTACCAAATATTGACATGTTTCAATCATAAAACACAGTGTTGATCTATAGTTGACAAATTATTTAATTAAACCTTTTCATTGACATGGATTAAGGAAAAGTTCTAAGCACAAGGGTTCATACAGGTGCTTGATAAATCCATGAATTCCTGATTTAGAACCACTGCTTGGTTTTCTGTCTTTCATGTAAGGACAAACTGAATTATCTAGGGGAGAATGACCCATGCCTGCACATGGATTTTTCAGTTTGGGAGGAAATAAGCAAGAGAGGAAACAAAACAGTGGTACTTTATTCATGAGTAAACAATTTTGATAAAAAATTGATGTCTCGCCGCACTTGAACTCACAGACTCTATTGTTTCTACAAAAGGTATATATATATATATATATATATATATATATATATATATATATATATATATATATATATATATATATATATATATATATTATTGTTTTGACCTGAGCGAGTGAGTTGTCTGTCCCTGTGTGCCCTGCAATTGGCTGGCAACCAATTCAGGGTGTCCCCTGCCAACTGCCCGATGATTGCTGGGATGGGGTCCAGCACCCCCGCGACCCTACTGAGGATAAGCGGTGCAGCTAATGAGATGAGTTTTCGAAAGTGTGGAGGAGGAGGGTTACCTCTTGCGTTACAGTCGCCTCCGACTCGTTTTGGATTTTAAATGCATTCAAAAACCACATACAATTGTTTATTGCATCAAGGCTTCTTGACTTTGTCATGCCTATTTTAATAAAATGTGTATAAAAAGGATCACTACATTATAAAATGTTCTAAATTAAATTGTTACATTTGTATTGCTAGGGTCTGTTTCAACCCAGCTATAAAACAAGATTATAAAACTACTGTCATCATACGTGGACTGGACGTATTAAGTATCAACTACAAGTAATATCGCTGCAAAGAAGACACTAAAAGTGTAACTTTTTTGAAACACGTACGTCTTAACACAAATTGCATACATATGCAAATTCTCCAACTCAAAGACTTACTCTACTTTTTTTGATTGGGAACGAATAATCGATCTTGGTCCTACTTGGCTGTTGTTTGGTCGTGCAAATTAATATTTTTTGTTTTGACCTGTTGTCCTTTTCATTTTATATCTGTATTAAAGTTCTATTGCGGCTCGAAACGTTTTTGTTTTTTGGGGGGTCTGTGATAACTCTTTCAAAATTTTGGGTGCTGACCCCTCACTTAGCAGTATTGCAACACATCTGCAATTTATTAAGTTTTCATTTTAATATTATCTACTATAAAAACCTCTATAACAGGGGTCTCCAGAATTTTTTCAAGCTAAAAGCTGCTTTATGTTCCTAATTAGCGCAAAGGCCATGATACACATTTCTAAAATACAACTTCAACATCTTGTTAATATGTTGTTACTATGTTATTACCTGGTTGATTATTGAAAAAAGGGTTAAATACACTCAATCAACTCCTAAAAAAAGAATTTTACAACCAAATCACAACGACAAATTCCTCAAGAGCATCTTTCAGAACAGGTCGCAGTCGCCTCAGCTGTCCTGAGGTGGCTCACTTGTGACCACGGGCACCCCGTTGGAGACCACTAATCAATGGAATTTTCGGGTCAGTTTCAGTCAATAGATATTTTCTTATAGAACAAGGTTAAAAAATAATTCTAGTAATAAAAATAAAATTAAAAACGGAAAAAGTCAAAACACAAAACCAATAGCCAATAAGGACCAAAATGGATTACTCGTTCCAAAACCAAATTAAGAGTACAAGTTTCTGTGTGCATTTGTATGCAAGTAAGTGTTAAGAAGCAAGAGTGCAAATAAAATAGATATTTTACAGTCTTCTTTGCAGGTGATGCATAATGTGTCCAGTCCACTAATAATTTCATTTTCTGCTGTCGCTAGTGTTTTAAAATGTTGTGATAAGAGCCAGCTCAAAACTGACCCTGACAGTATGAAATAATTACAATTAGAGCATTGTATCACAGAAAAATTAATTTTATTTCTTTATTTTGCTAAAACGGGCATTCCTGAAAAAGTCAAGAAGCCTCAAAGGAAAAAAACATGTAGCATACCTCAACCTGTACGTTTTTGCTGTACAAAATATGGTTATTATGCATATTAAGACGTGTACGACGTATAAGAAAATCTTTACGAAAAAATGCAAAATTTGTCAATTATGGGTACCATCCGGTATACACCGACTATGACAAAACAGGAAATCAATCAAGTCAAACAAGTTCACCGCGGTAGCCTCTATCTCGGTATCGTTTTTTGTTGTTTTTTTGGTTGCAAACGAAGCGAGCGGTTTGATGCTACTGTGCGCATGCATCTGCCGCCTCGGATTTCATGCGGTAGTTATGTAGTGAAAGAAAGTCCGTCTCTTTTTAGAGAACCGTCTTTTTCAGCTCAACTCCTTAAAGGGAGCCGGCTCTCAAACGGCTCACTTGCTTTGATGCATTATATCTCGAATCATTATTGTTGTATCTAGAAGTTAAGAAAAAAAGGAAGTATAAAAGGAGAAAATGAAAAAAGCAAGGTTTGTAGTTATCCCGTTTAATCAGTATATTACCAACAATAATTTAATGCAGAAAATGAATTCATAATTTGAATAAGAAAATGTATTATTCTACTTAATTATATTTGCATGTATTTTTCCTTCTACAGTGAACGTCCAAGCTACTTCATTTTTGAACTTTTTTTTATAATAAACCTCATTTATGTCGAGCAACTCAGTATCTCACAACAAAATGGTAATTATCAATAGCTATGATATAACGAAACACATGTACAATATAACATGTTAAACTACATAAATAAACACGTTTGGAAACAAATATGGTGTAAGATTATTTTGTATTTTGTAAGGAAAAATACAACATTTTGTAAAGGCATGGAGCCGTGGAGGTTGAAAGTTATGGCACTGTATCATAAAGAATTTAATTTTATGTCTTTAAAGTGCTAAAATTGGCATTCCTGAAAAAGTCAAGAAGCCTCAATGGAAAAAAAACATGTAGGCCATGTGATTTTGTATGTCATTAAAATCTACAGAAGAGGACGTTTAAGACGTGGCCGCCAACACGAGACATGTTGCCGGGAAAATAAAACAAGAAGGGGGTTCAACTTTGGACCACCCACGCAACAGACCTACCTGGGTTGAAGAGCACGGCTCCCTTCAGGTAGGCGTACTCCTTGGTGCTGATGTCCACGCTCCAGCACTTGCTCAGAAAAGCTTTAATAGCTTCGATATCAGCCAACGACACGCCGGGTGCCGTTCCCTCCTGCGCGGCTGCAGCCTCCGCCTCACATCGGCTTCCTCCCCCGGTGAGGATCCGCTGCAGCATGCTGGGCTCCACCGTCTCCGTGGTGTCGAAGTCCACGCGGTCCTGCGCCAGACCGAGCACCAACAAAGGTGCCCAGCCGCTCCGGATCAGGACCACCTGCTCATCTTCGGGCAACTCCCGAAAACAGGGCACATTCTTCACAAACCGCAGCGTCTTGACCAGGATAGCGGACGCCGCCTTGCACGTCACCTGCGGGGAACGGAGGGTGCCGCGACGCCGCGTTGCTCCGCAGGAGCACGCCGCCTGCCGCGGTTCCTGCGGGGCTACAGAAGAGGAGGACGATGAGGAGGAGGAAGTCCGGTGGCTTTGGAGTAAGTTGTGGAGCGTATCGTGTTGCTGTCGTTCCTCCCTGTTGCTTTTGAGAATGCTGTAAAGGATGCTGCCGCTTCCGCTGTTCGGGGCACCCCCGCCGGCGTTGCCGCGGAGGTTGGTGCCCCGGCACCGGCAGCTCTCCAGCGTCGTGGCCATGAGCGCTGGCCGGCGTCCTCGGCGGAGTTCAGTGCGGGAGGAGGTTCTGTTGTGTTGGGGTTTCAAAGTTGATCTTGGTGACGGGAAGCTCAGCTCCCGTGTAAGTCTGCCAGCACTTTTTCTTTTTTCTTTTTTTTTTGTTTTCTTGTTTTGACTCTCACGCCCGCCTCCGAGGAGCGAAACGCCTCCCCTCACTGTGGGCCAGGGGTGTCAATCATGCGGCCTGCGGGCCGGTGTTATGCCGAGAAATGCATCCCTGCCGAGATTTGCATTCCCTAGCTACTATAACCACTTTTACCTCGTTTTATCTCACTTTTATATCACTTTTCGGGAATGTAATGGCGAAGATACAACTAAAACCACTTCGTCTTGCATTTGTTGGGAATGTAATACAACTTAAACCATTCCGTCTCTGTATTTGTTGTGAATGTAATCGAACGGTAATGCACACCGTATATAAATCACTTTTGAGCAGTTAACATGTTTATTTTGCCTTTTTCTACTCAAATCGTTCGTAATGAAACTGTTATGCACTCTACCATAAAGCTTATTCCAGCATAATAAGCTCTATGGTAGAGTGCATAATAGTTCTCAAAAGTGATTTATATACGGTGTGCATTACCGTTCGATTACATTCACAACAAATGCAAAGACGGAATGGTTTAAGTTGTATTACATTCCCAACAAATGCAAGACGAAGTGGTTTTGGTTATATGTTCACCATTACATTCCCGAAAAGTGATATAAAAGTGAGGTAAAACGAGGTAAAAAGTGGTTATAGTAGCTAGAGGATGCAAATCTCGGCAGGGACGCATTTCTCGACATAACACCGGATCAGGTCCGTGAACTGAATAAATCAGACCCGTGAGACGCCGTCGACATAAGTGCAAGAGAAAAACGAGGTGCAGTTTGAAATATGTCCATTGGATGTAACACAAGCAAGGCCAAGCCATTGACTAAACGACTGGAGTTGTCTTTATATCTCTTCTTCTCTTATTCTCTCTCTTTATCTCCCTTTTCATTCTCTCGTTGTCTCTAATTGTCCGTCTTTCTTCCTGACTCTTTTTTCTTCTCTCTTTCGATCACTCTTTCTTTCTCTCTCTTTATGTCTCTTTTTCTCTATTTTTCTCCAGTTCTCTCTCTCCATCTCATTTTGTGTCTAACTCTTTCTTTCTGTCTATCTCTATTTGTCTCTCACTTTATTTTGCTTTTTATTTCTCTTTTTTATTTCTCTTTTACTTTCTATCTATTTATTGTTCTCTCCATTTTTCTCTCTTTTTGTTTTCATCTTCCCACTGTTTCTCACTTTCCATTAGTGTTGGTGTACCAGCAGAGGTCAAACTCATCTCCCACATCCAGGTCCACTAAAATAAGGGCTGTGTTGGGGAAGGCCCAACAAGGACTCTACTTCCCGACGGTTCTCAGGAGGAACAACCTGGAACAGAAGCTGCTGGTGTCCTTTTACAAAACAACAGTGGGGAGCATTCTTGCATACAAAGTCACCGTGTGGTATGCTTGGACCACGCCAGCAAACAGAAAAAAACCCAGAGATCAATCAACACAGAACAGAAGATCATCGGCTGCTCTCTGCCCAGTCTGGAGGACATTGGTTGCAATACCGTAGCAGAGTCATCATAATTATAAAGACGCATCCCACTACGGCTACTACTTCTTTGACCTCTACTTTTGAGTCTACTAGTCCGGCCCGTGTGAGAATGTTTTTTCGACTATGTGGCCCCTGAGTTAATATGAGTTTGACACCCCTGTTGCTCTCTGGTAGGCGCTAAAGGTCCCTTAAAACCACGACAAACAGGCTCAGAGACGGCTTCTTCTCCTTGGGCCATCACCACCCTAAACGAGCACATACTACTGTTAAAACTTATCTTGCTATTTATTTTGGTTTGGGTATTTTTTTGTTTCTGCTTAATGCTTTTGCACAAAATTGTGAAAAAAAAATCCTTCTGCCTTAATTTGGTGATCTTGTTGCTGCTAAACATTGTCGCACTTCTTTACATTGCACCATTGTTACGATGCACTATTCTTTTTCATTCACAAACATTGCACTATTATTATAACTTAGGCCAGTCTCTAAGCACTATGCTGTACATTTTCTGTTTTTTTATCTTGACAGTGCCGTGTCTAATCTTGTTGCATAAAATATTTCACAAGGACAATAAAGCCAATTTATTATTTTTTCTGTATTTCTCTCTCTCTCTCTCTCTCTCTCTCTCTCTCTCTCTCTCTCTGTCTCAGTATCTCTCTCTATCTCTCTCTCTCAGTCTCTCTCTCTGTCTCTCTCTCTCTCTCGGTATCTCTCTCTGTCTCTTTCTCTCTCTCTCTCTCTCTCTCTCTCTCTCTCTCTCTCTCTCTCTCTCTCTCTTTCTCTCTCGGTATCTCTCTCTCTCTCTCTCTTTCAGTATCTCTCTCTCACTCTCAGTATCTCTCTCTCTCTTTGTCTCTCTCTCTCTCTCTCTCTCTCTCTCTCTCTCTCTCTCAAACCGGTGGCCTGGGGGCCGATTGTGGCCCACAAGATAATAGCTTAAGTCCCCTGCCTTGATACAAAAGTTGAAAAGATGAAGATGTATTACTAAGCGTCTCCTAGTAGTGAAAATATAATTAGAAAAACAGTAATGATTGAGAAGAATAAGCAATAATACAAATTGTAAAAGTATAATTTGTTGAGGCTCATTATTCAAGACCTTTGAATGATTTTTCCTTATTTTCTTCTTCTACCAGCTTCATCTTCATCCTTTCCCTCTGCATGATATCCTTACATGCTCTGCAGACACTACCTTCTGACACGCTTTACACAATCCAGTGTTATGTTTCCCTATTACTTTTAACATTTTGTTTAAGACACTGTGTCCAATCTTGTCATCACAGTTTCTGTTCTTCTGTTTTCACCATCAACCCTTGCTGTCCTAACATTGTATTTGGGTGTCTTCCTTTGCTTTTTCATCCCACATGCTCTGCCATTTCTGATAGATCACTTCCCTAATTACAAATTTAGTTTCTGCCTTAAGCTCAGTAGCCTAGATGGTAGTGTGCCCGCTTTGAGACTGGGAGGTCGCTGGTTCGCGCCTCGGCCGAGTCATACCTAATTGGTATAATGGCGGCGCCCTCTGTTGGCTGCGGCTGCATCGGCTCGCTACAACGGGTCAGGTGTATCGACATTTCGTTCTGTGTACATTGTTACAAAGAATGACAATACAAAGGAAATTATTATTATTACTATACTAAGGCTTACTCGCTTGCATCTCAACTCTATTAGCTCTCAGTGCCCTTTGAAATAAAAGCTCTAATAAACACAACATTTTTATGTAAAACACTTCTTAAAGGGGACAGTGTGCTATGTTTAGTGACTCCTGGTGGTACCAAAAACTTTCATTCTAGACCAAAATACATGAACTACCATACCAATGTTATTTTTATTTTAAATAATTCGAGGTTGAGAAATTCGTATTTATTTTACAAAGTGGAATCCCCACTTGTGTCCCCATGTTTTTCCGACTGGATGCCACCACGCTGTGCTCTGAGGCACTGGCCCTTGCTCACAACACGGTGATATCTAGTGGTTAAATTTTACACTTTGAGGCTTCAATAAAGCCACAACAACTATTTTATTGTACTGCAAATTCTTTTCTTTATTCATTATTAAAGTGTGTGTTCTGCGACCGTGTCCACCTTCAAATCCGGACTCAAAGCTCATCTCTTCACACTTCCCTTTTCTTGACCATCTGGCTCACATACCACCCCCCCTTTTAACTCTACTGTGTTTTATTTGCTATTTATTTTGTTGCTTGTTTTACTCTTGGTTTTTTGTTGTTGTTTTTTTCCTTATTGTTGTGTCCTACTATATGTACATTTGCCCTCTGGTGTCCTGAAAGGGGCTTCAAAGTACGATAATTTATTATTATTATCATTATTATTGAACTATAACAAAGTCTTTAAAGCAATGTCATCTAAAAATGACATGAACATTTTGGAGGTGTGATCACTAATGTTTTTTCATGAATCATAGTTAATTAATCAAAATCTTTAATGGCCAAATAAAAGTCAAAGTTTGTAAACTGGAGTTCTAAAAAACACATAGTTATTTTGTACAAGAGACCTGTCTTATGTCTTCAAAGCTAAGTTTTAAATATTTGATAATGTCCATAAAGCTCGTTTTTCAAAGTTATTTCATCAAGGACGGTCCGCGAAGCTTTACATTTTCCAGCACTGGTTAAAGACAATTCCAGGTCTTTAAAGATGAGTCATTGATGCTAAGCTCTCAATGACTTTTTAAGTTGAAATTCTTACGAAAGTTATTCAAGTGTTTTTAATTTTTCCTGTTTTGAATTTTGCATAAAACATTTTAAGAGACCTTTCCTCAAAACCTCTTCTAGCTCAGGAGGTAGAGAGCTCGTCTTGGGATCAAGAGGTCACAGGTCTGATTCCCGGCTCCTCCGTGTTATATGGGCAAGACACTGAATCCCTAATGCCCCCAATAAGCAGGTTGGCACCCTGCACGGCTGCTATTGGCGTGTGAGTGTGTGTGAATCAGGGTTGGGTAGGGTTACTTTAACTTGATTACTTTCAATTACTTTTGGATTACTCCAATACCAAATATGCAAATAAAAGACAAAATAAACTAAATATGAATAAAATTACTAAATTTTGTGCAGGCTTGGGGAGTAACAGAATACAGTACATAGAACGGCAAAAATGATGTTGGCAAGCTGTTTGCATTTATTTTCATTTTCTTTCTGTCGCATTTTATGTTAGTTTTGCCGTGATCAAAGAGATCAAAGCCAGGAGAGAAAGCTTACCACGTGTTGTGAGTCATAATTGTATCCATATTTAGTTTATTTTGTCTTTTATTAGCATATTTGGTATTGGAGTAATCCAAAAGTAATTGAAGTAATCAAGTTAAAGTAACCCTACCCAACCCTGGTGAGAATGGGTAAGTATGAAGCTCATTGTAAACTGCTTTGGGAGGTCTTCATTGACTTGAAAAGCGCTATATAAATACAGACCATTTACCATCCTAAACCTGAGGCCTAAAAACAAAATGATTGTGAAAAAAGTTTACAGGAGTAACTCAAGCAATTATTAGCATTTTGGATACTCTTAAAGCTAATTTGAGATACTCTTAAAGCTAATTTCTGAAAGCCAAGTCTGAATAAACAGTTTCTTATACAACTTCCAAGTCCTTGGCCTTAATAAGAGTGGTACATCACGAACTCAACTTTATGAACTAAACCTTGAGTCAAGTCATTAAACACATACTTAAGAGTCAAATCCTTAAAAGTCTCGGTCAGTTTTACCTTGTTGGGGATGGGTCCTACAAAAATATAGGCTGGTGACACATCTGAAGGCTTAATTATTTCAGGTACAATTTATACGATTTTCCACCAGAAAACAGGCTGGAAGAGGCGAGCTGTGAAGGCCAGCCAACAACCTTGACTCGGACTTGCTGATATTGATTTAACGGGGAAAACAGGAGCTGGTGAATTATGAAGTCATGACTCAGTGCACGCCTTGCCTTTGTCACGGAAGAAGAATGAGAAGAGGAAGGAAGGAACATGGGTAAGGGGGGGGGGGTGTTGGTGTGGGACTCTGGCTTGGAAAAGACAGGCCCGGGTAAAGCAGATGAATTAGCGCTTTGGGCTAATTGCTCCTTTGAGGCAGCACACTTGAGGGTTGACTGCCATCTTAACCCTCTGAGTAAATACACTTCAAGCACTGTTGGCATGAGCTTTTATGGACTGATATTTAAGAATTTTGAAGAATTATGTGGAATTTTGATTACAGATTTATTATTGTTGGTTTATCCATTCTCAAGAACTTGAGTTAGGTTCTCTTGTAGCTTATTTTGGGCAGTAGACAGAGTATTTCTTGACCCGCTGCTCATTACTCAGGGTGGGAAGATCCATCCAAATATTGATGTATCGATACTAATTAAGCATTTGAATTGGATGGATACTGTTGTTTTGGGATTGACACTTTAATCTTCCACCAATTTCCTCAATGCACCGCTTTTCTATGAAGATAGCGCAGTCCTTCTCTCTCTCACCAAGCGCCTTCGGCCACAAGTTTTAGCCCGAGTGGGTGACTGACAAAAAACACTTTTAGCGCCTATTCCTACCTGGCCTGTGGCTGCAGCCTTCCTGCTAGGCAGAAGAGATGGCCCAATTGATGTGCCCACCACTACATAAAACTTTAAATGAAAGTCAAATAGCATGTTGTTAATTTTTTTTCAACATAATAAAGAGGAATATGCCAGGTGTATGGGAAAGTGTGCGGTAAAGTTATCTGCTATTGTGACAACACCACAAATTTACATAAACACATGAAAAGCTTACCCTGCAGAGAGCAATGCGCTGCAACCTAAAGCGTGAACTTGTCACTGTTTCTGAACCAAAACATCTGCTACGGCAACAGAGCCAGTGAGAGACAATTGACAATCTATTTGCATTACTGTCAGGACCAGAACGGAGACAGGACCCACTTGTGTTGCGTTTCTCACAAGTTTTATTGGAAGAAAGAGAAAGGGTTGCGCCCACGATCCGGTGATTGCTGGATGCTGGAGGCAGGTCTCTCTGAAACTCAGATTATGCTCCGAACGCGGAAGTGGATCTTCTGTGGCGAGCGATGGCAGTGTCGGGGACGGAAAAATAGGTCAGTAGCCAGGACAGGAGAGCAAAAACATGGTCGGGGTCGTAAGCGAGTCGTAAGCTAGAATAGGAGAGAAGACGTGGTCGGGGACAAAAAGAGGTCGAAAGCCAGGACGGTTAGAGCAGACGTGGTCAGGATCAAAAATGGGTCGAAGCCGGGGGACAGACGGGAGCAAAAAACGGGACAGGTGGGAGTCAGGGTCGAAAAAGGCTTGCCTAGTGTTACCTGAGGTTCGCAGACGGACTGACAAAAGGGGACAGACAGGACTGGGTAAAAATACTGATCGGGAGCCAATCAGAACCTGCGGCAGTTGGCGCAAAAGGAGCGGGCACAACTGAGTCACATCAGTAATCATGACAATTACTTTATTTTGAAAATATTGTGCAATGGAAGTGATTTTTTTTTTCTCTAGTTAAAATTGTCATACAGCATTTGTATTTTTGTTACATTGCTGCTTTTTTCGTCTCACTCGCTTGGCTTTTGTGTTGAAACTGTTGTAATAGAGTATGTACGTAAATATTTGTTTCTGTTGTTAAAGTTTGCAATAAAACTTTTTTTATTGCCTGAAATGTTTGTTCTGTGTTTACCGTAATTATTAACTCACTATTGTATTTGAGTGTGGGGTTAAAAATTTCAGTTATTATTGTGTCTCATGGAATATTAGTGTTTCCTGGAAATCTGATAAAAAAACAGTGATCTAAACCAGTGTATTTCAACCTTTTTTGAGCCAGGGCATGTTTTTTACATTGGAAAATTTTTGCGGCACACCATCCATCCATCCGTTATCTGCACCGCTTATCCACAGTAGGGTCGCGGGGGTGCTAGAGCCCATCCCAGCTATCTTCGGGTAGGGGACACCCTGAACTGGTTGCCAGCCAGTCGCAGGGCATTGCGGCACACAACTAACCAAAAATGTTATAAAATGACACTGAACATTATGTTTAATTAAAATATAATTTATAATACCCCCAGTTTTTACAGCACAGACACTTGACAATGACATAATATTTGCAGAAAATGATTCATAAATGTTTTATACAATTTTAAAAATTGACATTGGATAATTTCTCATGGCACACCTGACAATCTCTCACGGAACACTAGTGTGTCGCGGCACAGTGGTTGAAAATCACTGATCTAAACTACCCAGATTTGGGTACCTGTCTGAGGAAATGTTAAAACATCTTTAAAAAAAAGTGGAAATAGTGAAGCGGCGCTCGAGTGCTTGTAATCATTTAAAACATGGACGATCAACAACGAGCGCAAAGTCGGCCTCCTCTCCGCATCACCTCGAAGGTCGACGCCGTCAATGAGTCCGCCGCCATAAAAAAAAAAAACTTTTTAGAGGCCCTCGGATGCTTATTGTCCCCGCCGCTGAATATGTTTGTATTGATTGAACAGACGAGAAAAAGCAGCAAGTTTTTTTTCCACATGTTTATATCAAGGCCGCCGCGGGATAAACAGCCTTCACTAAGTTCCTCTCTCGCCGCGCTCAAGGCCCTGCCGGCAGAGCTTATAAAAGCGCTCTCGTCTCAAGGAGAGATGACATGATGTCTTGTTGCAAAGGCGCTGCTGGATCGGAGCACAAACTTTTAACTTGCACCTGTGCGAGGTGCACTTTTAGCGTGCCACGATGCCCTCTCAAGTCATGCCGTGTTTGTTTGTTTAGCCATTAATCACAAGGAGTCTCAAAGGGCTGCACAGACGACAGACTATTACAGATTACACACTATTATTACACCATCCCCTGATCTAAAACCTACATGAGGGCAAGGAAAAACTCAAAAACCTCAGCATGAGGGAAACGAAGAAACCTTGAGAAGGGACCGAAACATGAGGTAATTTCCCTTCCAGGGTGACCAATCAGCAATAAATGTTGCATGAACAAACAATAGCATTGAAAATAAAATATAAAATAATTAAAGTATAATATTCATTATCTGCAACATTTCCATGAGTTAATGTTTTTTCATGTGCTTTGCAGCAGCAAATGCTTCAAAGAGGACAGTAATGGTAATAGTACAAATACAATAGTGCCTTGGTTATTGTGGTTAATGGGGACCAGTGTCCCCGCAAGATGTGAAAATCCTTAGCATTGCGCCCTCATGGAAGCCCCAAAACCTACCTCGAGATGACGACCTTACCAACTGAGAGTATACAACTGTAACAAAATAACAACTAGATTTACAGATAAAAACACAGAACACAGGATTGCAGTTTAACCAGTGTTGGGATTAACACTGTTACATAACGGCGTTATTCTTTCAGTAACGGGGTTCTCTAACTATGACTTTTTCCACATCATCCTTTTGGCACACCTGACGTTGTTTTCCGGTCTCTGAGTTGTTTACGTCACGTATACAGTGTTCTCGTTTGCCCTTGTCCCTGCGTCCTAGACGCATCATTTTTGCTGGGGACGCATCGTGTCAAATCAACGTGCGTCCCCGGGACGCAAGGTTTTTGACACCAAATTGTCATTATTACCCAATTACTTTTTTTTTTTTAACAAAGATTCACCGCACTCCAAACTTTTCGTCAGGCAGATCCGCCATTGTTGTTTTAGCCTCGCGCCGATCTCGGCAAACAAGATCTCGTTGCTTCGCCAAAAAACATTTGGCATTAGGTGCAAATCAACAAAAAATTGGTAATTTCTTCAGTGTCGGTAATAAGTCGAAACATAATACAGAAAGTGGTAACTACGGCAATAATTCCGGCACGAAAAAACGGCAGAGAAATTCTTCAGAAGACCGCGAAGGCAAGGAAAACACGTGTTTTGAAGCAAATGATTCGACGAAAGAAAATAAACAAAAGAATACTTCGAGCAAGAAAAGGGCTTTTCTGCCAAAATGGACTAAATTATATTCCTGGTGACGCTATGAGGAGGATGGTAATGGATTGGACCATGAGAAGGCATTACAACTATGGCGGGACAGCAAACCACGAAGAATATATGAACTGAAAAATTTGAAGTGATAACTGCTTTGTATTACCAATAAGCTGTGATGATTAAAACTGAATGAATATATAGATTTATATTATATATTTGTCGCCAATTTACAATTTCAACCGCGATAACACTAAATTTTGGGGACACATAGATCTCTGTTGGGACCCATAGATTTTTGAGCATGCCAGTCCCTGGGACCCATCACTTTTCAAAGGTAAAATGAACACTGCGTATATTGTATCATGTCACGATTTGAAATAGCGATTACATAAACAGTATTTACTAAAGCGCCGAAAGAAAAGGTGAATGAGGGCTGAGTTTTGACAGCACCCGACTTGTGTCGTTCGCGAAAGAAACGTCTCTATGAGCAAGCCCTTGGAGGTGAATGAAGGGATCCGGATTACACCAATCAACAACTGGTTCCCTCTGAGACGCCTTTTTTTCTCATGATTGGTCGATTGGTATTTTGGGGGGGATTCTGTGTTGATGACATTCAATTTCTTGAGCATAAAAAGGTAAAAAATTTGTTTGTTCCTATTTGGCGTAGATTTATAAATATGTTAATTATATTTCCTGTAAAAATGAGCTTTTTTTTATCTTTCTTATTCCTTTTGTTATCATATTTTTCGATTTGTTTCTTTCTTCTATTTTTAGGTGATTCCGTGCACATTGTTACATGATAATTAGTAATGTAGGGATTAAAGCAAGGAAAACAACCAGAAAAGCCGTTTGGGACACGAAAGAGCCGGCCACCCTAGGCCCCCCCAAAAAAAGTTTCTCTGAAAATAGTCGGAATTCTTATCCCTTCAAGTAAACCCTGGTCAAAGACGTCACCGCTGTGTTTCGAATATGCTCAGAAAAAGTCAAATCATTTGACAAACAACTTATTTTTTAGGTAACAGGAATAGTTGCTTTACCTGGTACCGAGTTACTCTTACTATAAAGTAATTAAGTTACTAACTATGTTACTTTTTGGAAGAAGTAGTCAGTAACCATAACTAATTACTTTTTTAAAGTACCGTGCCCAGCATTGAGTTTAATGACTGGTCTTTATTGTTATTAAACAAAAGTACAACAAAGTTGGAGGGCTTCTCCTTTCAGCGTAAGAAAGCGATTTAGAGATCATCCGGCAAGCTGCATGCTACCATTGGGTATCACAAAATGAGTCAACCGAATTCAGCGGTTTGTCATAAGTTATAGCTCCAGATCATCTGCTTAATGGGCGATGGATTTGGCATTGGTGAGATACAGGCTCCACAGGGTGGCTTAAGAGAGTTGTTAAACTAGCTGTAGCAATAGGCCAAACATGCAGGGGCGGCAGTAGCTCAGGAGGTAGAGCGCTCGTCTTGGGATCAAGGGATCCTAGTTCGAATCCCGGCTCGTCCGTGTTACATGTCGAAGTGTCCTTGGGTAAGACACTGAACCCCTAATACCCCCAATAAGCAGGTTAGCGCCTTACATGGCTGCACGGCCGCTATTGGGAAATGTGGAGCACATTGTAAAGTGCTTTGGGAAGTCATTGACTTGAAAAGCGCGACATAAATGCAGATCATTTCATTTCATTTCATTTTCATTTCATTCGCTTCCCTCACCCGATTCACGGAGCACCCTTTGGTGATCGGCATTTTAGCGCTCTTCTTATTTTCCTCAGACTTCGGTTTAGTTGAATTCATTTTCAATTTTACAGGCTGCTTAAATACTACCTTAGCTGTAGCCATGCTCAGCAGTTTGCTTTTTGACTGAAAGCACACACCACCAGCCTATGACATTCGCGCATGCAGATAGTCACGCCGACCCAACACATTAAGCTCTCCCTAACCTGCCCCCTTGATAGCATTTGCTGTCTGTTGTCTGCTCTGAACACAATGCATGTTACGTTGATATCAATGACAATAAAGACAATTCAATTCAAAATTGGTGAAACAGTGAACCAGCAATCACCGAAGCAGGAAGTAGCGAGGGGTCTCTCTACTTTTGTTTTCTGTTGATGATGCATGCACGTTTCAGATGAGGGGATGATATAATTGTGGCCCGTGCAGTTCTTTGAGACTTTTTGTGATTAAGGGCTTTACAAAAGAATGTGACTTGACATGTACGTTCACTCCCTACATTTTAAAACTATCATCCGGACAAAATGTGCTTGATATCATGATTCCTACTCCACCAATGAAAAAATGCATAGTAGCACACATAGCTGTACACTGGGTGATGTTAGACCACCTGCTGTTCTTCTTTCTCGAAAAAGTGCAGTTTTCGATTTAAAATTTGAAGCCACAACATGTATTTTACATGGTGTTCCAAAAGTCTTGAGCACATTTTCGCCTCAAATATCTCAGAAGGCATTAAGGATATTTAAAAACACATCTGGTAAATACAGAAAGCTTGTAAATGGAATGTTCAAAGATGTTCAATGAGAGCTCCATTGGTCACACGACACACATATAGCCAATCGTCAATTTCTTGCTCCAATATTGCATTGTCAATGGTTGCAACAGCTTCTGTTTTTCGTGCCTTCAGCTAATCCAAGTATCTTTGAACAGGGGACACAAAGACCAATCCTTTCACAATTCCTTACAAATAGTGGTTTCAAATCTGGAGATCTGGGTGGCCAGGGAATGAGATTGTGATCATTCTGCCCAGACCTTGGCAGTGTTGTGTTCAGAAACTGTCTAAGCCTGTAGTGTGGTGGTGCCCCATTCGTTTGGCAAATTAAGTCACCAGACTCTATCTTTCTCACTCAATGTCTCCATTTAGCAACTTTCCATTATGTCCAGGTATGTCTCACCATTGACTGTTGCTCTTTCAAAAAAGGATTGTCCGTGGACAGTATCTTTTATGTTTCTGTTCCGTTAAAGCTCATAATGTTTCATGGTCCTGTTGTCTTGCACGGAGTGTCTTGGCTAAGTGTTTGTTGGCAAGCTCTCACGATTTCACAAGCCAAGACATATGAAGGCTTCACTGCTTCCACATGTTTGTTTACATGTTTCCTTCTATTTCCTCTATTATGTGGCTATTTCAAACCAGTTTTAGGGGGTCGGCCACTATCAGAGTTTTACATAATTTGTAACTCGATTACCTCCAGAGTAACGTGATACTTTTGGGTAATATGTTTTTTTCTTTACTTTTTAAATAAAGTAATTCGTAGCTGTAACTAATTTTTTTGTTTAGTAACGCGCCCAACATTGCTAAGGTCACTGCAGTCCAGGAAGTCGCTCGTTAGTCGGGGGTAAAAACAAAAAAATAGAATCAAAAGGGGCGGTTAAAACAAAATTTGATGTTGCTGCTCAAGTTAGTTTTCCCCGCGGGACCGTTTTTTTTTAAGTTCCTCCCCTGTGCTTGTGCAGCATTCGTCGTGACCTCTCTGAAGTGTAGAGGTCGGTGTGACCGAAAAGGCGACGACTCCCAGGCACGTTCCCGACAACTCGGCCTTGGAGACGAGCGCGGAGCTTTATTTTATTTTATATTTTGTGTGTGCGTGCTTCCTTCAGCTTTGACGCCCACAATCTTTCGAAGGCGAGCATAAGAGGAAAACTTTGTATGATTCAAGGCTTTGCATTAAACGACTCTCCGTCGCAAAAGTCTTGCGGAGCATTGTTTGTTGATTTGTTGGGCGCTCTTCTGGCGGTTGCCATGACGACTGCCTCCATTTTCTCTCGTGGCGGCCGCCGACATAAAGGAGCGTGTCCTTGTCTCCATAATAGTTACAAATTGAATACTGTGCTCTCCAAGGACTCGTGTCAACGACTTACAGCACTGTGGAAATGTGTTGGTGCATTAGAGGAGATGGGCTGAATAAATAGCAACTTTTATTGAACTTTTTAATTATATCTCTTTTAAGACAAATTGCTTTCATCTTTTTTGGTGTGCTTGAAAGCATTTGAAGACAGTAAACCAAAATTTGAGGGGATTTTAGAAGGGTTGTGATGATCAGCTGTCCAAACAGATTATTATTTTCCGCACTATGAGCCGCACCTACCACCTCTAAAATAGTATTTTGTCATATTTTTTAATACATACAGTGTCCAGCGCAAGTATCGGCCCCTCAGAAACATTTTGTCATTCTGCCACATTTCAGGCTTCTTTTTCCTTAAGTTCCCTGATGACATCTGAATGATCCAATGTTGACCTATATGACTAACAATGACAAAGTGCATTAAGTCTCAGTTTAAGTGCACCCGCTATCTCTCTGATGCACACAAGGGTTTGTGATAGCAGACACTGGCCAACAGACATTATCATAAAGACCAAAGAACACACAAGGTAGGTCTCGGATAAAGTTATAGAAAAGTTTAAAGCTGGAATAGTATACAAGATTTTGCATTTACACATTTCTCGGAGCACTGTGCGAGCAATAATATCACTAGTTGGGAGCACAAGACCACTGCAAACCTAACAAGACCTAGCTGTCCCTCTTAACATTAAGCTGAAACAAAGAGAAAACTAATCAGAGAAGCAACTAATAAACCCAGGATCACGTTGGATGACCTGCGGGCATACAAAGCTCGATCTGTGCATAGGACAACTATTGATCAGATCATATTTATTCGTAAAGCACTCTTCAGGCAATTAATTACCCTTCAGAGTGCTGTATAAACGCATTCAACGTTCATTGGACGGTAATTATCAAAAATTCTCAGTTCTAAATTGATGTTCTTCAGATGGGGCCTGACCACCGCTGTTCAAAACTCGGCAGGGAAAAGGCCTTTCTGACAAGAACAATTTACTGCTTTCAAAATCTTTTCCTCAAAGAATTTGTAAAATGTCCTTAAGAGATGTAAAAGGCAGGTTGTTGGGTTGACCTTGGAGAAAACTAGACAAAGAGTCCTTGCCCTCATGAAGGTTTTAGATCAGTGGGTGTTGTAATAATAGTCTGTAGTTTTTAATTCTGAAAAACGCTTGACGGGAATGCGCAAAAATGACATTTGATGATTTTGTTTTTCAATTATTATTTGTTTATCCGTCATGATGTCGAAGGTGGACCCAAATGTGGGGAAGCCCGGGACAGGTGCTCTCAACAAAGGATGGTTTATAACCAAGAACCAGGAACAAAAAAACAAAAACAAATTGAGCCCAAACCAGAAACAAAAACCCAAACCTAACATAGTTACAGAAAACACATGAAACCTGCATGAAAACTACAATGACTTAACAGAGATTACCGAAAGAAAATCAATTTTTAAAGGGTTCCGGATGATTGGGCACAGGTTTGTTCAAAACGCCAATTGGGGCCCTGTGGTGGTGGGAGATATTCCAGACCCTGACATTGTTTCTGTTTAACGGTACCTATATTTATTACCTTAACTTATTGTCCTGATTGTGGTATTGTATCTTGTAATTTTTTTATTTTGTTTTACATATTACTTGTTTCAATGACAATACGTTCTATTGTATTCTATTCTATTACCCCTTCAATACAATGTCTAGCTATGTCCCGGTTTGACCCATGGCAGGGCATGCACATCAGAGACTATATGTTTCAACAAATCAGCCGATTCAATGAATATATTTTGCAAACTAATCGAAAAATATTTTATTTGAATCAAAAGGCGGAACAGGTGGATGCTGGGGTGGTTGAAGGAGATGGTCACTGCTGTTGAACTGATGTCTAAAGAACATTGGACGCATCTTACATAAAACTTTTGGTGAGTATCTGCTTTAGAAAATGCGATGGGGACCAAAGTCACACAGACCCTAGTTCCGGCAATCTCCAAATAAATCTGGTTCAAGAACTCTGCCTTTAGGGGACACTTTGTAAGATTTGACCACTAGATGTCACGTGCAACGTGTGATACAAAACACATGGAAGAATACAAACTACGGAGACCCCAAATTACAAAATCGTACAATTTTTCTTCAAATTATTTTGCCCAGACTTTCACAAGGTTTTTGTTATTTGGGGGTACCCTTATCAGCAACATGGCAGACAATTATATCAGCTCACACTAGATGAGCCGCATGCATATTTATTGACTTACTAGTATTTAAAAAAAATAAACGTTTATAGGATAGTTCATGTATTTTTGATTATTAATGAAAGCAATATTGTTATTGTTTTTTTTGTTTTTTTTGTTTTTTAAATAATTCAGTGTTTTTACCACTATAGGGCGCTAAATAATACACAATGTCCCTTGGAAATATTGGTTGGTTGCCATCACCACTAAGAGTCGGTGCCGGTACTTGCTTATTATCCTTAGGCATTACTTATGCAGGTCACATTGTCATTCTTTTGATGCTTTCAGCTTCCCCTGTTAATAAAATAAGGAAAAAACGCCGGAACTGCCGCATGAATACACAAAAGGCAGTCACGGCTGTGAATGGTTTTCAGTCATCGAATAACACATAAACAAACTGCTGTGCATTGGGAGAAATTATTTGACATTTCTTTACATACACAAATAACATACTTAATAACATACTTTTCATCCTCTGAATGCATTTTTCCAACGTAATCTTCTGCATTTGACCGGGTAAACAAACTCAGTGTATTTAATGCCTGCAATTATTCTAACAGGGCGTGTGTGCGGCGGTGTTCTGAGGTCATGAGATCGAACTTTCTGTGTGGAGTTTGCATGTTCCCCCCGTGCTTGCGTGGGTTTCCTCCGGGCACTCCGGTTTCCTCCCACATTCCAAAAACACGTGTGTCAGGTTAATTGGCCAGTTCAAATTGTCCCTAGATGTGAATGAGCAAGCGAATTGTCTGCCCCGGTGTGCCCTGCGACTGGCTGGCAACCAGTTCTGGGTGCCCCCTGCCCACTGCCCGAAGACAGCTAGAATGGGCTCCAGCACCCCGCGACGCTACTGAAGATAAACGGTGCAGATAATGGATGGATGAAGTATTGTAACCACAAATGTAGGATATAGCAAACACACGTTTTATTATGTGCTAAAATCGCACCGTAAACACAGTGTTTTGTTTTCCACATGGCAGATGTCACTTGTGTAACAGTGTGACGTTCAAGGTCACATTACAGAGCACAAGGTCAGGCCACAAGCGCTCGCAAAACAAAGCAGCAGATGCGGCCGGGCCCTCTTTGGTATGCGTCTCCGATGCGGTTGACTTTTAAACGCAACAACAACACTATGGATCCTGAATCCACCAGTTAGGTGAGCCATTATCTCAGGGGTAGCCAACCCTGTTATTGAAAGCTATACGTCCTGAATGCTTTTTGGAGTTGCTCTGCTCCAATACTGATAATTCCCACACAGCTTGACATCAAGCTAAACGTTTGCATTACCTGAGTTGGAGAAGAGAAATTTCCGAAGCATGCAGGGCATACGGCTCTCGAGTACTGGGTTGGCCATCTTTGAGTTATGTGAACTGCAAAACGTATAAAGTGCAAGCAGATTGGATACATCAACAGATTTCCCCTTCATGGGTTCAATCAACAATCTTTGTATAAAGCTGAAAGTCTGGCCAAGTGACAGCATCAACATTTGCCAAATTGTATTTGCAATTTACGTTCATCTGGTCAAATACTCTAGATCCATTGATATCATTTGACTTTTGTAATCATAAATGTTTCTGTTCCAATAGTGGATTGTCCTCCTTTTGAATCAAGTAAAGTAATGTAAATTTGTATAGCCCTATTCATGAGGAGTTTCACAGTGCTGCACAGACCACAGATTATTGCAAACCACAGACTATTATTACACCATCCCCTGATCGAAAACCCCTGAAGGCAAGGAAAAACTTAAAAATCTCAACATGAGTAAAATGAAGAAATTTTGAGAAGGTGAGGTATTCCCCCTTCCAGGATGCCCAGGCTGCAACGGATGTCGCAATAACAAACAATAGACAGGTATTGTCAACATGAAATATAGGTTATTCATATGCTATAGAATAGAAGTGTGTTTTAAGCCTAGATTTCGACAGTTCCACTGAGGTTGCAGATCGAATCTCAGAACGCAGAGCACCAGGGCCTGAATGGAGAACGCTCTCGAACCTGGGGATCTCTTCTTTGCTCTTGGGATCACTAGTAGGCCAGCAATTCAAAACAAAGGCTCCGGACCGCAACATAGGGGGGAATTAAATCTGAAAGATATGAGGAAGCAGGTCCATGTGTGATTTTGTATAATAGCAGGTGTAAAATACCAATAATCAAACTTTTTGAAAGCACACTGTTTTTTAAAGGAAATCCAGTCCACATAAAAATGATTTAAAACTTTTTTCCTAAGCATTTTTTTAAGGAGAGAGTGAGATTCGGGAAGAACTGTTGATGTTTATTACAGAAGCTCCCCTACTCACGACCATTCCACTTACGAAAAACGGTATATACAAAATAATTTTTCGGGATGTCGAAAAATTTCCGGACATTGCTGTAAGTTAGATTTTGTATTGTGTACACCTTTTTCCGAGTAGAGGACATTACTCTAGTGTTTTTTTTAGCTGCTCACTCAACACCCACCCTGAAAGAAGAAATCCGGCTTTCTATACTGTATCTCCAGCACGCTAAGAACTTTGACATTTTTATTGTTCAATATCTCGTGCATCCATTCAATACGGTTGGTGTAAATTGTAAATAAGAGGCGAGCCATTTCTTTTGGAACGAAAGTGGAATAAGAAAGCTTGATGCGGTTGAGAAAATGGTTGGATCGCTTTTTTTCGGCCACTTTCTACTACGGAGAAAGAAGTCATCTACCTCTTGAAGCTCATCTTCCAAAAATAGGTTGAACTTCACTTTATTTATCTTTATAGTGAATATTATTTTATTAAATGTTCATTTTTTTAGTACAAAATGATACAGGCTACTTATACAAGCCTTAAACATACTTATAAAAACCTTAACGTCAATTCGTGTTAATTTGTGATGCCCTTAATCACAAGGAGTCTTAAATGGCTTCACAGACCACAAAAAAATACATGTTACTTAGACAAGCCTTAAACATACTTAACTAAACCATAAACATACATTCCATACAAAATATAGCACTGAAGCAACTTACGAACAAATTCAACTTACGAACGATCGTCCGGAACCGTTCGTAAGTAGGGCAGCGTCTAAAAAAAACATTAAGACCCCAAAGAGTTAAAATGTATTTACTCATTGTAGTATATTATTCAACTCTCCTAAAATGGGATACGTACAACTCAAAAAAGCAAAAAAAAATTGATAAGGCTAGGTGATAAACATGTTTTTTTTTTCATTTTTAAAGTTGGGTTTGTCATTAAAGGCAAACAAGGCTTAACAATCAAGAAGTAGCCACATCAGAAGGCCTCTAAATGTCGTTTTATAATCAAGAAATAGAAATGTAAAATTCAAAAAGTAGTAAGTTGTCATTCGGTCATACAAATCAAAAAGTGGGATGCAGCGTTTGAGGTGTACTGAAAAAGATGACAGTTAAATATGTTGTCTACTAAGTATGTGTTGACAATGCCCAAGTGAGTTCAAAGAGCTCTTATTCTGTATTTTCTTTTACGCCTATCTGCTTTTATCATATAATAAAGACGTTTAGTTCATGAACGACACGAAGCGGGTGCTCTTGTTGGTGATAGAAATGAGTGGAGAGGTGTTGTGAAAGGATAGTGGGATTGTGGACGCGATCTTAAGGATGGGCTGGGCACCCGTATGATGTGGCAGGGGTAAACCTGTGAAAGCTGTCGGGCCCTGCTGTTGAACAAAAGAGTGTGTTGTGTCACCCTGACCCGAGTGACATGGCCGCTTTCTGGTGTCCCATTTCATCTGGAGGGACGAAAGCATGACCAACTTAGGTGCCGAGGTGCCCAACTTGTTTGGGTGTTTGGGCAATTGGGTTGGCCATGGTCCAAAAATGTTTGTGTGTGTTTTTTTTGCTATTTTTTTCCCTTTTATTTTTTTTGTTATTGTATGTGTTGTCTTGCTGTCGGTCACCCCTCTTGAGGGATATGACCAAGGTAGATAGATAGATAGATAGATAGATAGATAGATAGATAGATAGATAGATAGATAGATAGATAGATAGATAGATAGATAGATAGATAGATAGATAGATAGATAGATAGATAGATAGATAGATAGATAGATAGATAGATAGATAGATAGATAGATAGATAGATAGATAGATAGATAGATAGATAGATAGATAGATAGATAGATAGATAGATAGATAGATAGATAGATAGATAGATAGATAGATAGATAGATAGATAGATAGATAGATAGATAGATAGATAGATATAAAGCTACTCCAGTGCCAGGCGCAAAGAGATGCCTACAGGAAAGCGGCGCTAACATGTGGCAGAGAGGCGGGACATTGCAGATGGAACGTCCTTGATCAACTCTGCGGTGAACATATGCTACGGGGACGTTAGCTAATTAGTCAAGGTTGAGTGGAAGCCCAGGGTATATGTGCATGTGTACGCGTGCAAGCGCCAAGGTCAAACTCATGAGTTGAATCCACAGCGTAATAAGCAACGAGCCCAGCAGTGCCACTTTGATGGGCTGCTCGCTCGACCGTAGGCCTCCATTGCGTTTTTATTCCCTGGCTTCTTTGGCCACAATGCACTTTAGTGGTGTGTCATTCGCCGACGAAACGGCTCTATAAGACGGCTCTTGGAAGTGAAAGAAGAGAGTCGGCTACCCATCAATGAGGAGCCGGTTCCGTTCGAAACGCTCTCTTTCTCTCATTCTCTCTTTATGTCTCTCTAATCTTTATCTATGTTCTCGCAGTCACGTTCACTTTCTATGTTTCTCTTCACTTATTTTATTCTCTATTCTCCCTACTTTTTTTCTTTTTCTCTAATTTCTTTCTTTTTCTATGTCTTTTTCTCTCTCTTTGACTCTCTTTTTCTTCCTTCCCCCGTCTCTCTTTCTTTCTCACTCTCTCTCTCAATTTGTCTTTCTTTCTTTCCTGCTCTTCCTTTCTTTCTCTTTCTTCCTCTCTCTTTTTCTTTCTATGTCTATTTCTTTTCTTTTATTTCTTTTATTTCACTTTCTTCTTATTTCCCCTTTCTTTCTCTCTCTCTCTAATTCTCCTTCTCCTTTTTGATGTCTTTCTCTCCCTTCCTGCCTTTCTCTGTCTCCTAGTCTGCCCCCACACCCTCTACTGTGCGGCCACCAGGCTAAAATGAGTTTCAGCCCCTCGCACTAAATCCAAAAAACACTCGCTTATAAAACGCAGTTTTCGACACAACGGCGATCAGAATGCAGATTGCGCTGCGCGGCCTCGTCTTTATATACAGTAGGTATCTGCATATTCCATTTACTGGTTTGCCCCTTCCGTCTCCGTCCTTCCCGCTCTATTCACGGCAGCCAAATATATGTCGGCGTTGATATAACGGGCCCCGTCTACGAAAAACACGGGGGAGCTCGCCATAATTGATGTCCCTCTTATCTTCCTCTCTACCGGCCTCGCTGTGACTACCGTTTGAATATTTGGAGGACGGGGTCATGTTTGCATAGGGAGCTAAATTACGACACTAATAACAATGTTGGCTGCCAAGAGCTACGGCGGGAAAAAAAGCAGCCCGAAAAAAATGGCGGCCACATGAAGGGGGGCAGCATTTGGTTTTGACACACCAAGGTGAAGAGGGAGATTCATACTTTTACAATGGAAAGAAAGGGAATAAAAGAAGTGTGTGACAAGTTTATTTTCGCGATAAAACGGGAGAAGGGGATAAATCATTTAAAAAGTTCTTTTTATGTTTGTAAGTCATGGTTTTTTTCTTGTGTGTCCTTCGTGTCTCAGTAGGTCGGAGTGACTTATGGAGTGGTTAATTGTGGTTAATCGATGCCCAGTTCACGGAAGCCTTAGGCTAAGGCCGTCCGCGCACCACTCCCTGTGGTGTATCTTGGGCAAGTATAGACTGGCATTGCATGTCGATCTCCAGGCAGTTTCTCCCACAAGTGAAACACAAAGTACTAGTTTCCATGGTTACCAGTTGCAGGAGAAGCTTCCTGATCTGACTCAGTTACAGCTCCTTCATCATCCAGTCGCTGTTGTTTTTCGGTCTAAAGCGTCATCCCGTTCAGCTGTGGTTCTGGTCTAGTGTACTAATTGTGGCTGGCTGTGATTTTTGGACTTGGATAATGGATAATAGGGCTAGGACCTTAGCTTAGCCTTTTGGCTGAGAGTAAGTGTCCCGGCTCCTAGGCTTTGTAGCATATAATGAACTGACCGATAACGGATAATGGATAATGAATAACGAAGATAGATCAATAACCCTTAAAAACCCCCCCTCTTCAAAGACGAGCTGGATCTCAGCATTGCGTTTGACAATATGTATATTATATATATATATATATATTTATATATATATATATATATATATATATATATAAGTCAGTTAGTTCTTTGTTCCTTTGTGTCTTTGTTTCCTTATCCTCACTGTAAATGAACTGGAGTCGTCCAATTTCGTTGTCACAGCATATCCCATGTTGTAACAATGACAATAAAGGCATATTCTATTCTATTCTATTGTATTCTATTCTATTCTATTCTATTCTATTCTATTCTATTCTATTCTATTATATTCTATTCTATTATATTCTATTCTATATACCAGAGCCATGCTTTTCCTATGTTATATGTCATGCAAAAATGAAATTAAATCATTTTTATTTTAAGGGACACTGTGTATTATTTGTACACTAGGTGTTGTTGTCCGAACCAGAAAGGATACAGGACCCAATCGCTGACGTTCTCACACAAACCTTTTATTTTACGGGAAATGGGGAGTCGTGCACGAGAGGAAGCCGGTCTGGCGTGGAAAGACAGGAAGCCAGAGACCGACGAGACCGATTCCAATTGCCTGAGTTGATATCGGACAGATTGGGTCGATACCGGACAGGAGGGGCCAGACAGGATAAAAAAACGAATCAGGATATCGAAAAAAAAACAGGAGAAACTAGACGGGAACAATACCTGGAGAAAATAACAACAGGACAAAAACAGACACAAAAAAACAGGAACCCGAAATTAAACAGGACAAATATAAACGGGAACAATACTGGACTGGAAACAGGAAAACAGGACCAAGTCAGAACCCACGTCTTGTGGGGCAGAAGTTCGTTTGACGGGTTGACACTGAAGCAAGAGAGCGCTGAGCTTTCTATAAAGAGAGAGCTGGCACCACACAGGCGTGGCCAATTGGGCACCATGGCAATCGTGACACACACGGGCAGGCCCAATTAGCCACCACGGCAACCGTGACACACATGGGCGCTGGCAATTGGGCGCCATGGCAACCATGACAGTTGTTGTATCTTGTAGTGCAACTGAAACCAAGTGTCACAAAGCACAAAGAAGTCTAGAAACTATGGTGACTCAAAGAGGCCATAAAAATCACTATTTTCTTCTCCTTCGTTTGCCTAAGCTTTTCTGGAGGTTTTTGGATTTGTGGGTACTTGTGGCAGCAAGATGGTATACCATTATGTCAGCTTCCTAGGTAGAGAAAAAGTCTTAATCCCAAGCCCAAACCGAAACTCAGGTGGTAGTAGGCAAAAAATACCCTTTCTCCTCTCGAGTCCTCACAAATGAAATGTGAAAATTTGTGTTTGCTCCGGGGTCGGTTCCTCAAAAAAGTTAAATGGCCGGCTCCTGCTGATTCAGGTTTTAAGACCCGCGGGCCTCGGTCGGGTCTAATATGAAATTTTAGGCTTAAGATTTTTGGGTTTGCATATCAGTGCCACCAATTCCAGCCTCATTTTAAGGTGTTGGCACTCACAACGGTTCCAGCCTGACGGATAACTGTGTTAACAATCAGATAAATTAGAGTATAAGCATCATAAATTGCCCACAGTGAGGATTTCTTCAAAAATGTCAGTCTTTTTTGCTATAAGATTTTATATACTAGTAGTCTCTGTATCAATGTATCAGTCTGAAATAAACTGGCATCGCCATTTAAGACGTTCATGATCTAAATGAAATTTTTATTGAACATAAACATGAGAAGGAAAATAATACTCCATTTATTACAATAAGATTAATTGCGCGAGTATCGTAAGCTTTGATCGAGCTCTCTAGTGAAGGCGGCTTGTTCTTTTCCCCGTGTGTTTGTTTCTACTCCTCCAAAGGAAATGTGCCATTGTCTTCGGACTGTCTATTATCCAGTTCTGTATTGGTGAAAACACGATGCAGGGTTCTATTCAGTTATTTTATTACATTAAAACAAATACAACAAAAAAGGCTATACATTCTGAGCTTGTTGAGGAGAGCATGTCGACCCAGAAAAGCATTAGGAAACTCATGGGCTAATATTTTATAACATGGACCTGGTTTGAGAGTCCCTGTGTATAGTTGAAGTTTACCAAGTGAACTCACAGTGCCTGGCGAAAGCATTAAGGTACTGTGGTCAGATGAGACCAAAGGTTTGGGGTGTTACATTCGGTCATAAGAGTAACACTGCACATCACCCTGAAATCAACTTTCCCAGTGTCAAACATAGTGGTGGCAGCATGATGCTAGGTCCTTAGCTTGGCCTTAGCAAGGCTTTGATGCTAGGTCCTTAGCTTGGCCGCTTGGCCTAGCAAGGCTTTGATGCTAGGTCCTTAGCTTGGCCTTTGGCCTTGATGCTAAGTCCTAAGCCTGGCCTTTTGTGTACTTTCTATGAAGTCACTATCTTTGATTTTTGCATTTCGGAGATGGAATATGAGCTTGCTCTGTCCACTCCACGCATCGGCCCGGTATTGCAGTACCTCCGGGAACGGTGCATTCGCAATGATCGCAGCAAGGCTTTAGGGCTAGGACCTTAGCTTGGCCTTTTGGCTGAGAGTAAGTGTCCCGGCTCCTAGGCTTTGTAGCGTATTATGAACTGACCGATAACGGATAATGGATAATGAATAACGAAGATAGATCAATAACCCTTAAAAACCCCAAAACCCCCATCATGCTCTGGGGTTGATTTCAGTATTTTCTCGGTTTTAGTAGACCCAGCCAAATAGCTTGATCTGATGTTATAACCTCGATTCATCCATTATCTGCATGGCTTATCTTCAGTAAGGTGTCAGGGGTGCTGGAGACCATCCCAGTCATTTTCAAGCAGTAGGCAAGAGACACCCTGAACTGGACAACTCACTCGCCCATACACACCTAGGGACAATTTGTACTGGTCAATATACCTGACACGCATGTTTTTGGGATGTGGGAGGAAACTGGAGAGAATGCACGGGGAGAACATACAAACTCCGCACAGGAAGGCTGGTAGCTGGATCCCTTGACCTCAGAAATGTGCCATGGATGCTCTTACCACTCATCCGCAGTGTCGTTTAAAATATAAAACTGTTTACTGCTAAAAATATTATTTTGTACTTATTTTTGTATTTTTTTCAAAGCAGTATGTCAATTGAGGCAAGGATATTTTCATTTCTTGTGTTTATTTATGTTTGTGATGTATGTGGTGAAATGGTTCAGATGTAAAGCTGCATTTTGTTGATTCATTCAATGCCAAACACCATTGTTTTTGCACTATTGTGCAGTGCCTAAAAAAGGTCCCTTATCACCCATGATTGTAATTCATAGGGTAGGCAGAATGTTAAAGCACATAACAGATGCTGCCCTACTTACGAACAAAATAGGTTCCGGACGATTGTTCGTAAGTTGAATTTGTTTGTAAGTTGCTTAAGTGCTATATTTTGGATGTTTAAGGTTTATACATAAGTATGTTTAGGCTTGTATAAGTAACCTGTATTGTTTTGTACCAAATAATAAACATTTCATAAAATAATATGCTCTATAAAGATAAATTAAGTTGAGTTTACTTATTTTTGGAAGATTAGCTTCAGGGGTTAGGCAACTTTCTCCTCCGTGGTGAAAAGTGGCTGAAAAAAAGCGATCCAACCCTTTTCTCAACCGCATCAAGCTTTCTTATTCCACTTTCATTTATAATGAAACGGCTCACCTCTTTTTTATACTTTACGCCAACAATATTAAATAGATGCCCGAGATATTAAAGAATAAAAATGTCTTAGCACGCTGGAGATACAGTATCGAATGTTTACACTCAAACTAGGAAGTAGAAGCCGGATTTCCTCTTCGGGGTGGATGTTGGGTGAGCTCTCACAGCGCCCCTTCGCCAGTAGTTGGGGAAAGAAGCACTACAGTACTGTCCTGTACTCATAAAAAGGTGCGCAATACATGATCTAACTAACAGCAATGTCCGGATATTTTCGACATCCCGAGAAAAATGTCCATATCTACCGTCAAATGGTCATAAGTAGGGGAGTGTCTTTACTAAAAAATCAAAGCTAAATGTTTGACGTTGACATTTTTGAACCGTTCCGGCCCACCTGAGAACAGAAAGTCTGGATCCTTGCCCAAATCCAAACTGAGTTCGACATGCTTGAGCTGGATATTCAAATCACTTGGAAAAATAACCCTAAAGAAATAAGGGCATACGATCAAAGAAAGAATATACATCGAGGCGGGGAACAAAAAAAGGCTCGTCTAATGTGTCTTGCGCTGAAATCGCAGGGGAGGTTGAAGCCTTTCAGCGTGTTTCTAAAGCACTTTTCTTGTTCACAAAGAGCTTCTAACATGTGGGCTGGCGCAGACAAGGTCGTGTGATTTCATATCAAACCCAAGGTCCTCCCCACTCTTGCCATTGTGGCTTTAACGCTGCTGCCTCGTCGCCTTTATTAAAGAGGAAAGGGAGAAAAAAAAGAACCTTTTAGTGTGTTGCCTTGTAAAAGCAGTACAATCATACACTATTTACTTATATATATCTTATTTCCCCCCCATCCCCCATACTTTGCCACTTTCTGATTTCTTTCAATAAACAGCTACAAGGCCCAAAGCAACGTCCCCAAAAACTCCTTAAAGTATTAAACACACACATTATTAGTGCAGAGTTGGAGTATGGGGCATTTACGGGCGCAACCTTGAGGTTGGTTCACAGTCTTCAGAGTTTCGCCTCGCATGCGCGATTTGCCGGAACGTTTCGTGAGCCAACGGTTAGCATGGAGGGGAACGTTTCCTGGTCAGTTAGTCCGTCGAGGTTGCTTGGGAGCACACTGACCTTGGCAGCAGGTAGCCCCTCGACGACCCTCCACCCCCCGACAACAAATGCCCATCTTGCTGGACTAGCGAGAGTCGCGTGATGATTCGCATATCGCT
This sequence comes from Urocampus carinirostris, assembly GCF_059441175.1. Classification (NCBI taxonomy): domain Eukaryota; kingdom Metazoa; phylum Chordata; class Actinopteri; order Syngnathiformes; family Syngnathidae; genus Urocampus; species Urocampus carinirostris. The sequence goes on along the minus strand of NC_142362.1, from coordinate 23,398,213 downwards.
AGGCACGGTAGCCCGTCGGCTGTCCGGACAGACTCGGATCCTGTTTGGATAGCGGTGAAACGTCGGCTCTTTATCAATTTCGATAGATAGATAGATGGGTAGGTAGGTAGGTAGGTAGGTACAGACAGACAGACAGACAGACAGACAGACAGACAGACAGACAGACAGACAGATAGATAGATAGATAGATAGATAGATAGATAGATAGATAGATAGATAGATAGATAGATAGATAGATAGATAGATAGATAGATAGATAGATAGATAGATAGATAGATAGGTAGGTAGGTAGGTAGGTAGGTAAGTAGGTAGGTAGGTAGGTAGGTAGGTAGGTAGGTAGGTAGGTAGGTAGGTAGGTAGGTAGGTAGGTAGGTAGGTAGGTAGGTAGGTAGGTAGGTAGATACTTTATTCATCCCTTTAGGGGAATTCACACTTCCGGCAGTCTCCCTTGTTGTTTATTAACTGATTAACAGGATGCCCTCGGGGTGCATTGTTGTACTTTTAGCCACAGCGGAGTGGATGACGTCACACGCTAGTCCAAAAGTTCGACGTCCCTGCGGCAGATGGAAATCTGTGTGCCCAGGGATACACCTCCTTGTGTTAGCAAGTCCCCCTTCTTTCCGCTTCCCACAGGCTTTCGTGTCTCTGTCTAACAGCGCTGAAGCAGGGTAGCTCCTGATAGCATCTCCGGTGGCCCCACGTTAGCGTCCGGGATGCTAGACGTGAGCCACGTTTCCGTAAAACACAGCCAACTGCACTCCCTGTGCGCTTTGATGTTTTTCACCAGCACAGCCAGTTTGGCGATCTTATTTGGTAGAGAGTTCACATTTACCATGATTACGGACGGTACCGAAGACTTATGACGCCGCTAGCCGCTTAGCTAGCTCCTTCTCTCCATCCACGATAGGGCCCCCTCATCACGCCAGCACAAGAAGAGTTGATTCCGCAAATAAACACATTTTTGTGCGTTAAAACCCATGTCCATAGGATAGAAAGTAATCCAAAGTGTCGTTGTCAAACGGGACGAAAAACACAGAAGATAGAAGCAGACAATAAAAACAATAAATCACAAAAAGTGCAAGACAACAGGGAGCTGCTCGAAAGGCTGCTGCTCGAAAGGCTGCCGCTCGCGGCGGCGCCGCTATAAAATTAAATTTTATCCAAAAATTAGGACATTCCCGAGCAAAAGTTTCAGTATCGGATTGTTATCAATCGATAGTACACTGTATTTACTTGGATTAGATCAAAACCAAACTTCCAAGAATCGCCCACCCATCAAATGGATCTTTGACAGTAAATCTGACGTGTAATCAATAGACCTCGATGAATCTAGATGACTTAGGAAAAGGCATTTGATTTAATAATAGCATGTTTTACAACATTGTTTAGGCTGACTTTTTTATCATAATGCTCCATTAAAACATTGTACTTTTTGGCACTTTCAGTAAAAATAGTGTGATTGATAACCTAGTGGTTAGGTTTCGGTGATCTCACCCTCATGATTCGTGTTCGATTCCCGTTGCATCCAATGTTGATCAAAAGTGGTCATCGGTATCTATCCACTGAAAAATCATTGCTCAATCATTGTAATATACTAATATGCATGTTTTTGTAATCTAACTGTGCCTCTACCGTCACAAGTCCATTTGGTATTTTGAAAGTTTAGCATAAAAGACTTGCATTTCACAATCTTTATTCCACAAGTTTATAAAACAGGCAGACTTAAAAATGTGTCACAGGTAAAGCGTGGGAGCTCGGAATGAGCTCATCCTTCACCTTCAATCCAAGTATGCCTTAAGGAGCCAACAGTTCAATCTACGGCCTTGCAAATATGGGGAACTTTGAACAATGACGTCAACGCTGTCGGGGATTACGAATGTAAATAGAAAACTGTGGAGGCCGAAGGACGTGACCCTGTCTCTTGTCCACATCCGCGGGGCCAATGGACACAACAAAGAGTTACCTGGTCACGCAGATGAGACTTGGCTGGGGGGAACATGAGAGCATGAGTGAAAATTATGCTTTTCCTGTGAGCACATGATCAAGTTGTGTATTCAAAAAGTGCCACAGGGGACATGGATGGCTGGGAAATTAAGACAATTGAATTGCAGCAAAAAATTAGAAACTATGCCAGCTGCTATCTTGACTTTGCTGTGTTGATGGTTTGTCCTTGCTGTTTTTCAATGTGGGATGACAAGGGAGACATTTTACACAAACAACCATTGAAAAATAAAAACCTCCTCCTCACCCCTGGTGGGGTGGTGTCTGTTTCATCCTCAGACTCTGATTGTCTACAGGAGGCCTGGGAGTTTTAGAGTTCTGCACCGTAACATACCTGTTACTAGGACTGCACTCTTCTGGACTGAGATTTCAGTTGCTCCTGGAATCTGTTGGAGCCATTCTTCCAGTTTGGGGGTAACTACCTCGAGTGCCCCCACTACCACAAGGACCACGCCTGAATTGACCTTCGGCATTTTTGGCAGCTGACCTTTAAACCATTGGTTCTGTTCCTGTTTCTCAAGTTCCTCCTTCCTGATGTTGGCATTAGGTGGGACCACCACATGTATTATTACCTCTCTCTTCTGCTTTTTGTCAATCACCACTGTCCTGTTAGTTAGCCAGGAGCTGCTTGTCGGTCTGGGAGTTTAAGTCCCACAGGATGCTGTTCTCAGCGACCTTCTGTGGTATGGCCCACCGGGTTCTATGTCATACTGGTTGTGGATGTTCATATATACTATACTATCTACTGGATTGCGCCTCTCCATGAAGCTGATCCACCGAGCATCTTAGACCCTGCCACAATGTGCTGGACTGTTTCAAGCGCGTCTTTGCACAAACTGCAAATGGGGTTTGGCCTGTTCTTGTGCTGCCATGATCAGACCTTGTATGCTGTCCGTCAGTCCTGCATTTTCCAGCCATCTCTTATATTTGACGGCGGTACATTCGATGAAGGGGCTTGTCCTTCCGAGATGTCTGCTCCTCCTCTACACTCTTATCAAGTTTCTGCTGCCTGAGACATTCACTTAGCATGTAATCCTTTGTAGCTATCCTGGACTGTGGCATTGATGTTTACTAGACCCCAGCCTCCCTCCTTCTTCTATGAATGTGAAATATATATATATATATATATATATATATATATATATATATATATATATATATATATATATATATATATATATATATATATATATATAATCCAGCTCCCGGCCTTACTGTGCGGAGTTTGTATGTTCTCCCCGTGCTTGCGTGGGTTTCCTCCGGGCACTCCGGTTTCCTCCCACATTCCAAAAACATGCGTTTCAGGTGAATTGGCCGGTCCGAATTGTCCCTAGGTGTGAATGAGCAAGTGAGTTGTCTGTCCCCGTGTGCCCTGCGACTGGCTGGCAACCAGTTCAGGGTGTCCCCTGCCCAATGCCCGATGATTGCTGGGACGGGCTCCAGCACCCCCGCGACCCTACTGAGGATAAGCGGTGCAGCTGATGAGATGAGATGAGATATATATATATATATATATATATATATATATATATATGTGTGTGTGTGTGTGACCTTTTTATCATTTTTTTCAAGTAGATAAAAGATTATTTCTACAGTTTATTTTACTTCTTTCTGCATTCAGAAAATGTGCTTAAAATAAAGCAAAATTAGGATATGGTACTGGCCATACCTTTCTTTAAGACATGGAGATGCTTAAAATATGTTAAAACAACTGAACAGTAAAAAAAAGATTTCAAATAAGCATGGGGAAGGAATTATGATTATGTCTGCATGCTTTTTGTGTGTATGTGTTCACAGCTGTATTTCAGCTGGTGTTATTCTTAAAATCAAATAAAACAGTATTGAGTCGATTAATGCTCGAGCAGAATCTAAATTGTTGTCTTTAAGACAGGACAGGATACCTGGAATGTTAGGTAAAGAGAAGCAGGAATTGCTTCTCTGCAGCCTTGACACTTTCCAGGTTTCCAAGCACAGCCGGCTCCCAGCTCTGTAAACACGCAGTTTCCTCCTGCTGCCATTCTGTTTGAACAGGAACAGTCAAAAGAGGTCAGCAGTGCGTTGAACTGCAGCCACGCGCCGGCTTCCTTTCTAATAAAAAGTACAAAGAAATAACAGACTGAACTCGGCTGGTCTGCAAATCACACGAGTGAATACTGGAGCATGACAGGCTTAACTCAGTATTGTTATCACACAGAATAACCAGGTACTCCTGACTTTGACATATTCACAAATTAATGATCATCTTTTATAAAAAGAAGTACCTGTTTATGTTCAACAGTTCTTTATCACGGTTCAGGGATCCCTTACTCGCCTCAGTCATCGGAGCACCACTGACTATGCAACTCTGGACAGCTTTCTCCACTTTTGACGGCTCCTGGGCTGTTTTTGCTTCATGACAAAGTTGGCACTAGTCCATTCCTTAGTGTTGTCAGCCCAATTAGTTTTCAGTCTTCCTCTTCTCCTTCCCCCTTGGACTGGTGAATAGTCCTAGGCAGTCCTGATGATCTTGTGGCACACGGTTGACAACAGTTCTAAATAGGGACCAATGCGCCCTCTGATGGTGATAAGCACCGTTTCGTTTGTCACATGGGCTAAGTAGCTGATTCCTGTAGTGGATTTTCTTTTCCGGTTTTACTGTGAGCGTCCATATCTTGAGAAGACAATGTGTCAGGTTTAACCCAACAGATGTAAACAAAACCTATATACAAAAAAGACACAGAGAACGTGATTTTGATTTACTTGCAAGGAGAGATGGCCATAGTCTACATAATGCAGACTACTGGACACTCTGAAAAAGTCTTATGCTCCTTGCCTTTTTATTGTGTTCGGAAGGCCCTAATTTACATAAGGTCTCTTCTGCTAAAGGGAGGGGGAGTGACAATATAAACAGTTGAGACCTGTTTATACAATAACATGTTATCATATTCTATAGTAAACGAAACTAGGCGAGCCTGCGGTCAGAGAGGTCCCTTATCTCGCCGCAGATAGGTGTCGGCTGTTTAGTGAACATCTTGTTTCCTCCTTCTTCAAACACAAGCAAGAAAGGCACACAGTATGCAAAGAAGATAATGCAACAGTAGAATAACATATTTATAGTTTAAATCCATCACAATGGAAGAAACCAGTGATGTTTGGTTAAAGGTTCAAGCTATTGGTGGTTGATGAGGTTTGCGGTCATACGTTGGGGTTCATCAGAGTAGAAAAAGGAATCCAAGAACACGGATGAAAATATTTAAAACAAATTGATGCTCTTTCACGATAGGATATTTCATTTGTTTTATTCTCTTCCAGAATACAGACCGCGCATTGGGCTGCAGAACGCCAACGGCGCTGTACCCGAACACACCTGACGCCGTTTCAGCTGCGTTGTTTTGATGTTCTGGTCCGAGTTGTTTACGCAATTTGTTTTTGGATCATGTTCATGATGGTGAATACAAGTGCATATTTATAACTGTGCCAACAGAAAACTAAAGTGAGGGCTGAGTCAAATAAGATGTGAGCGCTATATTTCTCGAAGACAGCACCTGTGCAATTATATTGTGGATAATAGTCCCAGATTGGAACAAAGATGTGTCTTTTTGTGTTGGCATTAGCAGTTTCCGCGATCCGGGACCAAATTTAATTCGCCTGTTATTGTTCGAAAACTTCAGCGACCTTATATTGACGCCTATGATACCGAAAGAGAAGTGTAACGTACAGTATTTAATAAATAACTTCCACTGCTGTTCCATTCAGATGTATGAAATGAGGACTTGATTTGTGGGTGAACATTTTGAAATATTGTATCTACGTTGTAAACATTTAATAAAGTTCTGTCAAACCCCTTTTCTTGCTCCTTTTATGTATTATATGAATATTTTTGTGCCCTGCGATTAGCTGGGAACCAGTTCAGGGTTTCCCCCGCCCACTGCCCGATGATTGCTGGGATGGGCTCCAGCACCCCCGCGACCCTACTGAGGATAAGCGGTGCAGCTAATGAGATGAGAAGAGATGAATATTTTTGGTAGAACCATAGACGAATTTCTCCTGTTAAGGGTGTCATAAATGTTTTCAGACGTCACCATGGTGTTTTATATTTGGACCGCATGCATTGTGTAAAAGAGCAGCTTGCCGTTTTCCTCTGAGCCGCCACAAAAAAAAAAAACAGTGTTTAAAATGCAGCTAAAAAGTAACACCTTGTAGTCCTGAATTTAAAGTACTTTAAACAGTGGGGCGGCAGTAGCTCAGGAGGTAGAGCGCTCGTCCTGGGATCAAGGGATCCCAGTTCGAATCCCGGCTCGTCCGTGTTACATGTCGAAGTGTCCTTGGGTAAGACACTGAACCCCTAATACACCCAATAAGCAGGTTAGCTTCTTACATGGCTGCAATACAAGGCCGCTATTGGGAAATGTGGAGCACATTGTAAAGCACTTTGGGAAGTCACTGACTTGAAAAGCGCTATATAAATGCAGATCATTTCATTTTATTTCAGTGTTATTGCAGAAACTCCACTACTGCATGAAAATTTCATTGCAAAGAAATGATGCCATTTTGGACGTGTTTAACAAGTTGTACAAAATGTAAGTACATTCTTTTTAAAAGAATAAGATAACAAAATAGTTCGTAGAGCAGGGGTAGGCAAATTTTTGAGTCACTGGCCGGATTGGGTTTAAAGATATGTCAGCGGGGCAAAACTAGCGAGAACAGTAGATAGATCGATTTCTCTGTATCATATCAATCTAAATAATTCAAGGTTCACAGATCCCTTAACCGATAGGCACCACTTCCTAGGGTTTGTCTTGGGCAATTACATGCGTCACCCATCCCTCTCCAGGCTGTTTTTTTAGCATAGGGGTCTGCTCTCCCACATGAAACAGATAGTAATGGTTTCTAGGGTTACCAGTAGCAGGAGTAGCCTCCTGATATGACTCAGATACAGCACCTTCATCATCTGGTTGCTGTTGTTTTTCGGTGTTATGCCACTCTTCGGAGATCACCTGGACCTCAGCAGTACAAAAATACCTATCTAGTTTTTCTCATGCGTTTAAAAATAGTTTAACCTGCAGACATCTAAACATTCATCTAATATTACAATTGATATTTATTCATAAATTGATCAATTTTATTAAACACTCCAAATGAAGCAAAACAATGTATTTTGTCCCTTTTCAAGCAATAGATATGATTATACGCAGTTAAAAAACTCAAAATTAGTTACAATTAGCTCACGAGATTTTGGTGAGGAATTCAATGAATATCTTAATAAATAAAATAAAACGTGATTTAAAAAAGTATATAAAAATGTTTCAAGATAATCCTATATTTAAAGTTTGTAAGTCAAGATCATGAGTTAGGCAGAAATGCTGTTTGTTTGGTTATCTGCAATTTGATTGTTTGACAGACTTGGTACTTGTAGAGATAGTGCAACTTTTTATGGTTAGCTGATTCAGGCAACAATTTCAATTTGGCCCCAAAAAGTGAGTTATTAGTTTTTTTATTGGTGTGCTTTCATATTCAATCATTTAACCACTCACATTTCAGCCATTAGTTGTTGCTAAGCTCAAAAATCTATCTGAAAG